>NW_007178984.1:2129-31654 GCF_000164805.1 Carlito syrichta
AACTCACATTCAGAGAATCTCACCAGTTCACCTATGCCGTCGCCATCTTGCCCCGTCTCTTGTGTTTACTTAATTTAAATCATCCTCCAAGACTGGCAAATGGAGCAGATGGGAAAAAAATCCATTGTTAAGAAAGGTTAATAGCACTTCATTCTCTTAAATACAGTCTCTTCATGTGTGTGCATTTACAACAAATATGTCATTGAATGAATTTTCAACTTGTTGAGTGATATGCCTTTTAAAAACTTTTTATACATTTTAGGAATGCAGCAGTCATTTGCTATTTGCTCCTTTTCCCATGTGGAAACTACCCAAAAATACAAATATCCTCACCACACTAAGTAATTGGTTATTTCAGGTGATTTTTTAACAGAGGTCCCTTCACTTATTTTACAACTGTTGTAATTGCATTAAAGAGAAGGCATTAACAGTCATCTACAGGATTCCTTTAATCATACATAGAGTGTGCTCCTGGGATGGCTGTCTATAAGAGGTAGAAGTCTGAGCTCTTACACTGTTTTGCACTTTGTTATAGGTGTATGACGCTCTCTTTCATACTGCACTGTTGTGCAGAGTTCATGTGCTCTTCTCTCTGGGGCCTCTTTATAGTATTTTTGATGAACTGTTATTCAAAAAAACCATGCAGGTCATAAGAGTATAAACTAGAAACGAGCTCTGAGAAGTCAACAGGATGTCTAAGTTGTTTCATAGTTCCAGCAGACACTATCAACAACTTGAAAAATGACCTGACTGCACCTTGTAGGGGCTAAAGATGATAGTCTAGCAGGTAGTGATGTGGGGGAGGTAAGGTACCCTGTGCATTCACTTGCCTCACGATTGGACATGACTCCGCTTTCATTTCTGAGATGGAAGCCTGTAGTAACTTGCCAGCTTCATGACAGTACCTGAAACCACATCCATAAGACCAGACATCTAGGCTATTTCAGAAGGTCGGGCTGCCATTTCTTAGCTATCTCAGCAGATTTTTTTTGTCGTTATCATTCAAACTATTTCCCATACACTGGGGTGATTCTCTGGGCTTGGGAAGCTTGGATTTCTGAAAATGCAGGAGTGGCTTCTCAAATGTTGTATGTGTTCATGCTTCGTTGCCAGTGGACTTAAGCTTCCCAGCAATGACTGTGAGGAACATTTGGAGTTCGGTTCTTGCAATTCAATTTCTAAACAGAGGACATCTGTTGTCACACTTGGCAATGGTTAAAAAATAAGATTTTGATGCTTCCCAGAGTTGTTTTAATTGAAGACTAAAATGTAGAATTACTGTCAAAGAATTTGCATTGTCATTAATTGTCCCATTTTGTGACATCTTGGGAGCTAAACTAATTAGGTGGATTGGAACAATCAAAGTCATTGTAGAGAAGTAAAGCAGGGACCACTGTCCTGTTATAGCATAGATGGAGGAGTAAGAGTCCAGGGCATTAAAGGTGAAAGTTAATGTAATTCTCACATTTGATCACTAGGGGATGAAATCCTTTCTATAAATGAAACACCAATAAAGGGCTTGACTTTTCAAGAAGCCATTCAGACCTTGAAGGTAACATTCTGATGGATCTCCTTTACCTTATTTGCTGTTGGCTTTTATTTTCTTCTGGCTTGGGTTGGGCGAGATTTTCTGACCCTTTGATTTAAGGACTGTCTGAGTGTTTAACCTACCCTCCCCCTTGTTTTCCAGCAAAACCGGAGAGGATTGTTTGTCTTAACCGTCAGCACAGAGTTGCTGAGCCACGAACTCACAACCTCCTCAATAGCCACACACATGAACAGGTCTGACTCCCCGAACTTCCTCAACAGTGGGAGAGCATCTCTGGGAGGCTCTGATGAAGGCAGTTCTTCATTCCCAGGTCAGAAGACTCCTGGCCCTAAGGACAGAATTGTCATGGAAGTAACACTCCACCAAGGTGATACAAACTGTTCCTCACTTTCGTTGCATTTCTTGAATCACAATAAGGAATCTGTTTAGAGGGTTATCTATGAATTTTTTTGGAACACTTTCCTATCAACAGCAGGTGATGTTCTCTACATGGACATTGGGATCAAAAGGAGAGATTGTAGTCACTTTAGTCAAAGTGAGGGTAAGTCACCAATAGGAAAGAACTCCCTAAGCTCTTCCCAGATGAATGACTGTATTGTAGGCTTATTTTTTTAAAAATCCCTGACATGTTGAAGTATAGGACTATTATAAATGTTAGAGAACAAAAGATACTAGTTAAGAATAAAGTTTACAGCAGAAACTGCAATCATTTGTGATCATCAAATCTTACCTCATTTCATCTTTGCTTACATTTCCTCCCCACCTACTGTAGAAATCTGATGAAAAATAACTAAGAGATGGGTTGCAAAATCAAGAGGCAAAAAAAGCCTTACTGTTGTAGATCCAGAATTAAAATGTTACACTCTGCCTATTTCCAAAAACAGTTTTGTGGAGGTAGGTTAGACTAAGCAGAGAGCAGATCATTGACTCATTCCCATGTCTAGAGTTGGCACCAGTCTAGCCATGGACTCATTTCCCTGAGCCAAATGGCAACTTTATTCCAGAGAAGTGGGATTTGCTTTCTGAGACTGGACCAAAAATAAAAGAGTATTTGTCAAAATATATATGAATCCAGTTTCAAATCAGTAATACCTCTTCTTCTGGTTTCTGTGAAATTTTTGGTTTTGTTTTCTTGGAATGATGCCTCTCATAGAGCCAAGAATTGGATTAGGCATTGGCCCCTGATGCTTGGCTCTAGAAAACAGCCCTCCAGGCATCTACATTCACACCTTGCCCCAGGATCAGTGGCCAAGTTGAGGAGCAACCTGAGATTTGTTGTATATCTGATAGTGTGAGACTCTGGTGTGTTCAGGGTGATATGTCCTCTATTATGATCCACTTAGGATGATAAAACTTGGAATTATTTCCAGTCATACAGCCAAGACTCCATTCAATAGCATCTCCAAAAATGGAAATGCTAATCTAAATGAAATGTGGTTGAATTAGAGAACTACAGATCTTGGCTTGTGTTCTATCTGGACAAGATACACTCAGCTGTATATGGATATTGATGGTTACCTCAATATTTTCTTTCATTTTAGATTAATATATGTAAGATTCACATGAAAAACTGGGAGTGCTCATCATACTGGGAGTGCTCATCATAATAGAATCACTGGATACAAAGGTCCTAAAATCATGCCCTTGAATGGGATGCCTTTTCTTATTAAGTACTCTCTTGAATATTTTCAGTTGCCTTCCTTCCTTTCTTGAATGGTGATGTCTAGATACATATTGTCTGAATTCAGAGTGTCTGATTTTTAATCCAGATAGTTGAGCTGCAGCATGGATGTTCTGTTTATTCAGGAGTTGTCAAGGTGTTCCATTTAATAGTAATTGCAGTGGGTCAGTGACCACCTAAATGTCGCAATAATGTACCCATATTGCACAAAGTACTTTGTTCAAACAGTATCACCTGTCCTACCTATACGCTTCTAAGTCCTTTAGTGGTTGAGGATTTGTCAAAAAAGCATGTGCTGAGATTGCCATTTTGGGCTCTGTTAATATATTACTGCTAATATATTGCATTTTTAGGTAATCATCAGAGTGAATTTTCATATAAAAATTTAAAGAATCAATAAAAATATACTTTTAGAACCCAAGGGGAAAAAGAGTCTTTTAATGACATCCGAAGATGATGTTTCTTTCTTGAGTGGTTCTATATGTCTGGAGCCTGACAAATGAACATTCTTCAGACTCCCTAGAAAGAGTGTTTGTTCACTCCTACTGAGATCTCTCATTACAATTGCACACCAAAATGGACAGCTTGTCTCCAATTTCTTTTTTTTTCACATTTGAAAAGTTTTAACAAATTATTGGGTAATCTTTGAGATACAGGTATTTCCTTCTCAAGTTATAACACCATAATCATTTCAAGATGGTAGGAAGACAGCAACTGACAGTGGTGAGATGCTATATCACATGGTGATTGAGAATCAGACAGACCTGAGTTATTTAAGCAGTGTACGACATCTGGGTGACCTCTCTGAGCCTATGGCCTTATCTACAACATGAGAATAATTAGACCTATTCAAAACATTTTTATATAGAATACCTTGTGTAGTCCTGACATACAGTATGTGCTCAAGAAATGATAGCCTTTGTTGTCCTACTTTTAAATTTTATTTGACTTTACTACTTCTGAAAATGCCAGCCCATGATATAATGGCTTTTGTCAATGTAAAATCTCATGTGCTTCTATGAATGTGTTGCTTTATATTATGTAAGACAAGATGAGAAATATGCTTCTTTAAAGTATTCAGAAAGATTTTGTATGTAAACTTCTCTGGGAAGCGAAGCCTTTTTAAATCGTGTAGGAATCCCGCTGCTAACACTGAGTGTGAATTCTGTCGCCCTTCCTAGCCGTAGAGATCAAATCCTGGAAGTGAACTCAATCAATGTCCGCTATGCTGTTTTAAGCAAGGTCCATACCATCTTGAGCCAGTGCCCTCCAGGACAGGTTCGCCTCGTCATCGGCCGGCACCCTAATCCAAAGGTAAAATATTTCTTCCTGTTGTAAGCATGGGAAGACAATATACATCCTTACACATTCTTTGGTGAGAAGGTCACCCATCTTTTGGCTGGTGTGTGTGGGAAATGAATCTTTGATCTGGACTTCATCTTTGCACTCTCAGATAATCGTATTTGAAAATTTGACAGTGTTATTTGGCACAACTGAAATTTTGTCTGCTGGCAGGTAGAAATATCAAGCTCTTAATACTGGCTATTTGATCTCTGGCTAGACAATTAACTCCGCATTTCTGCTTCAAGAGAGTCTGAGTGCTTTGGGTTAGGTAATCTCTATGACCTTTTCGGTTTCAAGGTAAGAAAGCTTTTCTTGCCAGCTGGGGTACAGTGGCTCACACCTGTAATCCCAGTACTTTGGGAAGCCAAGGTGGAAGGACTGTGTGAGACAAGCCAAGGGAACTTAGTAGGACCTTATCTCAATGAAGAAGTAAAAAAGTTAGCCAGGCATGGTGGTGTGCACATCTGTAGTCCTATGTAATTGGGTGGGGAGGTAGGAAGATGTTTTGAGCCCAGAAGTTTGAGGCTGTGGTAAGCTGTGCTCATGACACTACACTCCAGCATGGGTAGCAGAGTCAGACCCCCAACTCAACCCACCCCCCCACAGAAAACTACAGTTTTTTGTTTGCCCACATATTAGGAATTCTCTCTTTTTTAAGTTTAATGCTAAGTAATTTTTGAAATAGGTTCAGTGAATTTAAAGTTTTCTTCAAGTAAGGAATGAGAGTGTGTCAATATTGAAATGGTACAAAATAAATGTTTTATAATAGTTAAAAGGATGACTATTTAGAATTTACATAGATTCACTGAAATTAGTGACTGTGATTGCATTTTTATAGAATTTCTGGAGTGCAAGGTTTTTAAGATAACTCTAAAGCAAAAATAAATATCTTCAACTTTGAAGAGGAATATTTCCTTCCAGATTTTCAGTTAATTGTTTGTTAGGTCAAAAAGAATTTTTTATCTTATCTAATGACTATCTCACACAATGTAAATAAATGAGAATAAGATGAATTCTGGCTTGGTGTACCAATTACCTATTTGCCAAAGTCACTTATGGATTTTGCTTCCATAAAGTTGGAGGGGGATAAAGACTAGCATTTCAAATAAACTATCATAGAGAAGTTACTTGCTAAGTTTATTAAAAATTATGGAGGATCCAGTTTTCCTGTCTAAGAGGCTAAATTTTTAAATCTATGCTAGGATCTTTTTTCTTAAGTACTCACACAAGTGTTCTCAAATCTTCCTCAACATCATAAATAAATATTGAAATTCTCCCAACCAAGACATTTAGCTTATGTTCACATCTTACAATGCTGGTTTTGCTTGTTTTGCTAAAGACACGTTCTGAATGTGGGAGTTCTTTCTTGGCTCTTCTAATGTGGCAGTTTCCATGGGAGAGAAAAGAAACCACATGGCATCCTGAGACAATGGGACATCCCAAACCACTGCAGCTCATCCCATTTTCTGGTTGCGTAAATATCCATAGAGTCTTCTGTGGAGAATAAACCCAGAAATCATCTTTTCTTACTGGCACATTCTACACGGTAGGGAAGGAAGATCCTTCAAGTCTAATGTCAGCAACCTCCCATAGGTACCACCAGACCACATGAACCTGGTACTGAACAAAGGAGGCAGAGCATCTGTGAGGAGGCCCTGCAGGGAAATTGGGATAAATATGGAGATCGCAGAGCAGTCAGCATCAAGAAAGTGGGACAGAGGGCCTAGGAATGCTTTAGGAAACTATCAAACAGATCCTAATTGTAGGTTTGGATTGGTCTGGTTTCCTCCAAAATATCAGTATCGTGAAAGACAAAAGCAAGCTCTAGGACTGTTTCAGATTAAAGGAGACTAAACACCCAGGACAACTCAATTATGGTTGCCAAAGCCATTTTTTTCTTAAAGCATTACTAAGCAAAGAAGTTGGCTTATGGCAATCTACCTCAGGTGCACAAAGGAGATGTTGAATCCAGAAGGTGAATCAATTACATCACTGTGCACACCAATTGCTTCAGTCGATATTTTTGGTAACCTCCCAAGACATTGTTCATGAAGACAGCAGTATGTGAGTTTGCATTCTGGATAACGGTCCTTATCACAGGCTGTCATCAAATTTCAGTGAACTAGCTCTGATCTAAGGACACACTTTAAGTGCCACTTCTAAAGGAGTATTGGAACAGTTGACTAAATTGGAAGACGGCATGTATATTAAATAGCCATCAATGTTAAATTTCCCAAATTGAATAATATTATCATGGTTATTAAAGAGGATGTCTTTGTTTTTTTAGAGATGCATGCTAAAATAATTACTGGTGAATTGTCGTTATATCTGAAACTTGATGTAGCAAAACACTTTAACTCGTCTTGTGTGTGTGTGTGTGTGTGTGTGTGTGTGTGTGTGTGTGTGTGTGTAGAGAAAGAAGACGTATGTAAATGTGACAAAATGAAAAAATTAATGAATCTAGGTGAAGAATATGTTATTCTTGTATATTTTTACATGTCTTATGTAGGTTTAAAATTTTTTGAATTTAAAAAAAATAATTAGATGTGAATATTCTAGAGCAGGGCAGCTATCAGCCACGTTTTTGGTCATCATAGCACCCAATGTTTTCCTTGATGAACTTGGCACCGATTGAAGGTCTTGTTATGTCTGCATTGTTAGAAACAATCCATAAGCCAGCTGTCCTGCTTACGTGCCCTGAGTAACTGCTTCAGAGGATGGTCATGATCTTTGACTCTGTGATTGCCCTTTTATCTGCACTCAACTCAGACTCTGGTCCTAGCTACTTATATTGGGAGGAAATAAATAAATACGGCCATCTAATTCATGCTTTCTCCTAAAAACAGGTTTCCGAGAAGGAAATGGATGAAGCAATAGCACGCAGCACTACCCAGGAGATCAAGGAGGCCAATTCTTCTGGCTTAGGTACTATAATTGCACATCTTCATTCAACATTCAGAAGAGTTTCTCGTGAAATTCACTCGTGGAGCACTCTCCAGGGCAATATTAGTTGATTCTTAGACATTCTGAGGTTTTGCAAAAGTAAGTGCCAAAGATAATCTATACTTTCTCTTGGCTGCTACTTTTGATTTCTGTGGTTATTTAATGTGCTTAGTTAAAGATCTAATCATGCATGGTTCTGATATGACTTCCAGATAATTTGCAAGAGCAAATTGGAAGCATTTCGTGTATTGATACATGTATTGACACATGGGTACTGATTGCCAGTTAAAAGGAAGACATGGGGTTTTTGGCAATCATGAACTATCCTATTTGCATTGATAATTAATATATTTAAAGGAGTCATGGACATAATAATCTCTTTATTCAACTAGTTCATTATTCTGACCTGCCTGAAAGCTGTGCTCACATAATTCCAGTCGTTATACTCAATCATTATCTAAGAGTGTATTAAGCCATGATCCTCCTATCAACCCAGTGGCCTTTGCTCACATGTCTTGATCCTCATATCCATGGTCTCTATTGCTCATGGCATGGAGTTTAAATCCTGAGACTTTGCATTCTTCAGTAAAAGCTAAAATAGATATTCAATCCTCTCCTAGTGCTGTTTACTGTTTTCTTGGAAGTTGGTTTTTTTTTTTTTCATTCTTTAATCCTTTTATCAAATATCCCTGAGCATTCAGTACTTTCCAGGTATGGTATCCAGCACTGTTGACTCATACCAGTCAACATCTCTTCCCCATTTATTATTAAAAAAATTGAGGAAGGGAGACGAGATACATCCCCTCTAGTTAAATTTCACTGCATCTATAGAAATGGATGTGTGGCTACTAATAAATACTATGAAAATTGAGAAGAACTTGCTTCAACTGGGGTCATCAAGTAAGTAGTAGTATCTGAGTGAGGGCTTAAAGCATCAGCAGAATCTTGGCAGGAGAGGGGAATGAGGATTGGGTACCAGGTAGACTGCATGTATGTCAGTACCTGTACACACACCCATCAGTGCCTGCCAATCAAAGGGAGTTTTGTTGAATATGTTTGGAACCACCCTTTCTTGAAAAACGTGAGCCTATTTGTGATATGAACTCCAATGTTTGACAATATAGTGAATTTTTCCCAAGCAGATTCTCCATCGAAGAGTGCCTCTTTTGCAAAAAGGGTGAGTCAAGATGCACTATTGCCTACCCATCTTAGTAGGACCACACACTGATTCCAGGAGCCTCCAGGTCAAACCTGAAGACCCAGTTTCTGTTTCTATTCATGAGTCGTTTTTGCTACTAAATAGCAGCATCACTTATTGAAGAACAAATGCACAGATGTGTGTTTTGTTTGTTGAATATTCATTCAGGAAAACACTAGAGCAACACAATTCGAAAACTGATCTAAACTTTTCAAACTGCTCCAGAATCAAGCAGCTCTTGTTGGTTCTGGCAACTTTAAGGAGACTGTGGAATCATCTTCAGCTAGGCTCACCTATGTCCCAATGGATCAGGGTGCATGATTCAGGCTTTCCAATTGTTGTTCCTCAGTTGGCCTGACAAATAGTCTTGTAACTGCTCTCTTCTTTCCTATCATGTCCCAAAATCTTTTGCTAGGATAGCTGATCTGCTGCTGTGGCTTTTCTGATAATTGCCAAGTTAAAGCCCCCAAACTCTTGGAAAACATTATCTGGCAGCAGCCACTTTGTTATTCATCAGTTAACAATGTAGCCTTTACTATTTCAGCTGTTTGGAATGGTCATGGATTAGAACAGTGTTCTTGGAAAGGCAGGAAGTAATTGCCCTTTAAAATCTGCTTCTGGTGTGTCTTCCTAGTCCTCTGTCATTTTCTTCTTCAATAGGATTCCCCTGTTTCTGAATCTGATCTCTCCCCGGACTTCATCCAAGATGTCCCTGGCCTCTTGTCAGACTTGATGGCAACTGGCTCTGAGGATGAGGATTGCCCGGGAAGTGGCTGCAGCATATCACAGGACAGCAGATGACTTCCTGCACCTCTGGTATGCAAGAGAGCCCTGGAGGGCCCTGGGTTTTGCTTTCCAGTAAGCAGTGACAAATTTCCACCTACATGCTGGAGGCCACATTGGCTCAACTATCCTGGTGCTATACCATGAAAAAAAATACTGGAAAATATGCCTCTGGTTGAGCAGGAGCCATTCTTATACACTAAAAACAGAGTTTACTTGTGGAAAATACAGCCACTGTCAATGACTGGTCACTCAATTATGCAGTAAATGGGTTGACACACACATTCTACACCCAGGGGTTAAGAGTGGCTAAAACAGACCCTCTCATTTCCTAGAAGTTCAAGACCTGCTGAGGAACATAATAGGACCTTGATGCTACCAAAAAAAAAAATCAAAGAATTAGCCTGGTTTGGTGTCATATGCCTGTAGTCCCAGTTACTCAGTATGCTGGGGTGAGGTGGGAGGCTCTCTTGAGCCCAAGAGGTTGAGGTTGGAGTGAGCCATGATCATATCACCACTCTTAAGTATGGGAGGACTGGAAAAAAATGATAATTTTATTTGACAGATGTAGGTAGACACATTTCTCAGACCAAGAACTTTCATGTGACTGAGTTTTTCATTCCAATCTTAGACTCATAGTTCCTAAAAAAAAATAGCTGTTCCTTCTTATACCGGTTCCTGAGAAAACAGCTTGTTATTTTTTATGCCAGTTTATTTCTTCCTTTTGTAAGATGCTGTGTGTCAGAGGTGGAGAGATTAGCCAAGAGTATGCAGAGCCTTATTAAGAGACACCTCCACGACAGAGTGAATTTGGCCCTCATCTCCTTGATGAGTTTGTTTCCCATTATCCTCTGAAACACAAATTTTTTTTCACCCTGCCCCTCTGAGCTTTCATTCTGTTTCTTCTGTCTCAGCTTTCCTTCCTTTGCTGCCTTCTTTTTTTTTAATTGGCATATAATAAGTGTACATATTTTGGAGGTACAAAATGACGTTGCAATGCATGTGTATGTTGTGCAATGATCAAATTAGCTTATTTGTCACCTCAAACATTTATCATTTCCTTAAGGTGTGACCATTCAAAATCCTCACTTTCAGCTATTTGGAGAAATGCAATACCTTATTGTTGACTAGAGTCACCTACGGTGAAATAGAGCATCAGAATTTATTCTTCCTGTTTAACTTTTTCAATTTTGAGTCAGCATCTCACATTGTCACCCAGACTGGAATGTAGTAGCACACTCACAGCCACTGCAGCCTCCACCTGTTGGGCTCACGTGATCCTTCTGCCTCAGCCTTTCAAGCAGCTGGAACTACAGGTGCACAGCACCATGCCCAGCTGATTTTTTGGTTTATTGTACAGACGGGGTCTTGCCAAGTTGCCCAAGTTGGTGTCGAACCCCTGGGCTCAGGCAATCCTTTTGTCTTCACCTCTCAAACTGCTGAGGGCACAGCCATGATCCACCATACTTGATGGAACTTTAATTTTGTACCCTTTGAACCACCTCTCCTAATCCTCTCCTCTCCTCCTCTTCCCATCTTCTTGGAACCACCATTCCAATCTCTGCTTCTATGAGATCAACTTTGTTATATTTTGGATATGAGTGACATCATGTGGTATTTGTCTCTGTGTGACTAGCTGATTTCATTGAGCATAATGTCTTCCAGGTTCACCCATGTTCTCACAAATGACAGGGCTTCATTCTTTGTTATGGCTGGGTAGTGTTCCATTGTGTGTATATACCACATGTTCTATATCCATTCATCCACTGATGGACACTTGTGTTGGTTCCATGTCTTGGCTATTGTTAATAGTGCTGCAGTAAACATGGAGATACAGACAGTTCTTAGACATACTAATGTCATTTCCTCTTGTTATATACCCAGTAGTGGGATTGCTGAATCCTATGGTAGTTTTGAATGTTTTTGCCAATCTCCATACTGTTTTCCATACTGGTTGTACTAGTTTACATTACAGCCACTGTATGAAGGGTTCCCTTCTCTCCACATCCTTGCCAACACATGGCATCCTCGGTCTTGTCGATAATGGTCATTCTACCTGGAGTGGAATTTGCATATCTCGATGATTAGTGATGCTGAACATTCTTTATATACCTGTTGGCCATTTGCATTTCTTCATCTTCTTCTTCTTCTTCTTCTTCTTCTTCTTCTTCTTCTTCTTCTTCTTCTTCTTCTTCTTCTTCTCCTTCTCCTTCTCCTTCTCCTTCTCCTTCTCCTTCTCCTTCTCCTTCTCCTTCTCCTTCTCCTTCTCCTCCTCCTCCTTCTTCTTCTTCTTCACTGCAGTCTCACTCTTGTCATCCAAGCTGGAGTTCAGTGGCATGCTCATGGCCACCACAGTCTCAAATTGTTGGGTTTAGGTGATCTTTCCACCTGAACCCTCTAAGGATCTGGAACTATACACACACATCACCATGCCTGAGAGCTAGATTTTGTAATTTATTGTAGAGATGGGGTCTCACCAATTGCCCAGTCTAGACTCAAATTGCCAGGTTCAGGCAACCCTCTCGGCTCAGCCTCCCAAAGTGCTGGGAATACAGGCTGAGTCACACTGCCAGGCCTGCATATGTTTTTTGACAAATATCATTTAAGGTCTTTTGCCCAGTTTTAACTGGATCATTTCTTGGTTTTGGTTTGTTTGTTGTTGTTTTTTGTTTGTTTGCTACAAAGTTTTTTGAGTTCCATATATATATTCAGGGTATTAAACTTTTATCAGATGTATACTTAGCAAAAATTTTCTCCCATTCTGTAGGATGCCTCTTCATTTTATGGTTTCCTTTGCTCTGAAGAAAGAAGCTTTTAAGTTTGATGAAATCTCGTTTATCTCTTTTTGCTTTTATTGACTGTGGTTTTGAAGTTTTATTCAAAAGTCTTTGCCTGGTCAAATGTTATAAAGTGTTTCCCTTATGTTTTCTTCAAATAACTTCACAGTTTCTGATCTTACATTTAAGTCTGTAATCCATTGTGAATTGTCTTTTTTATGTGGTGAGAAATGGGAATCCAGTTTCATTCTTCTGCATGTGGATCTCCAACTTTCTCAGTACCATTTATTGAAGAGACTCTTCTTTCTCTGGTGTGTGTTCTTGGTACCTTGGTGAAAAATCGGTTGCTATAGATGTATAGATTTATTTTTGGGCTTTCTATTCTGTTTCATTGGTCTACGTATCTGGTTTTATGACAGGATTATACTATTTTTGCTTACTGTAACTTTCTATTATAATTTGAAGTGAGGCAATATGATGCTATTGACTTTGGCTTTATTTTGGGGGTTCTTTTTTTTCACTCTCTCTCAAGATTGCCTTCGCTATTCAGAGTATTTTCTAGTTCCATACAAATTTAAAGATTACTTCTGCTATTTCTGTGAAGACTGTCATTGGAATGTTGATGGGGTTTCTTAGAATCTTTAGATTGCTTTGGGTAGTGCGAACATTTTTACAATATGAATTCCTTTGTCTTTGTCGCCTTCCTCCTCACCACACTCTGGCCAAACTACCCCTTGGAAACTCCACTCACATCTCCACATTCTCGCCAAGTCCACCAAGACAATCTTGCTTTTCCGCTTTCCCTCTCCTCCAACACCATCAATTCAGGGCTAGAGATCCATGGAGGCTTGTATCTTGGTTGAAATATTCTTTACGTTTGCCCCAGTCAGTCTCAGTTCCTGTGCTAATAAGGAAGTCTCTGAAGTTCGGTGCTTGAGTCATTTTAGACTGTATGATGTCCACAACTTCCCACAGCCTGAGGATAAACCACATGGGACTGAGGGAGATCTCCCCCCAAACCACACCAAGGCCAGGGGGTAAAACAGAACAACAGTCTGGCTCTTGCAGCTTTTTCTAAAAAGAGTGGGTTGCAGACTGAAACCCCAGGAAATGATTTCTGGGATTCCCAACCATAAAAAAAATAAAGAGACAGGAAAATGGGCAGACCACATAAATGTTCATTTTATCAGCTAGTCTGCGTTTTTTGAGAGCATCTAAAGCAGGTTAGTATTAGTTAGATGTGGATACTCTCTAATTTAAGAGATAAAAGCAAAGACAAGAAGACATACATTCAGTCTGCAGAATGTCTTTCTGTAAGAGAAAAAAAATATTAAGGTGGTTTACAGTTTTGCGATTTCTCACAATTGAGAGATTTTTCTGTCTACTGTCCCCTTTAATTCCCCTACAATCTCACCTTTTACTTCCATTCTTCACACAGGGCTGGAGAGATCCCCCGACCCTCTCCCTTCATCAAGGAAGAAGGGGGCCATTCATCTTGACCCCTGCAAGACCTTGGTAGATCCAAGACAAGGCAGTCAGCCTGAGCGCCCCAGCCAGTCACCCAGGCTCTCCAGTTCAAGCTCATATTTTCTGATACACTTGCCCACAAGAGTAGCACATGCCCAGGAGAGAAGACAGCAGTTCATCCCTACTGCAGCAAGACTCTGGTAGCTTCAGAAGACAGCTGGCCCAGCAGCACTGGTTCTCAAAACTTGCCTCTCTCAGTCTCTGGCCATATAACCCTTCTTGCCTGATCTTGGAAGATAATCATGGTCTGGCCTGCTTAGTACTTGGAGGAGAGAACTTGCCTCTCTCAGCCAATATTTGTTAACAGTTAGAATTGAACCTGCTTTCTCAAATTTATGAACTGTCTAAATTTTAGCTTTTCATTTTCTCTGCCCAAATTCTCTTTGTTGTGTTGTTAATTTGTTGTTCTACAGTTTGGATATTAACCCTTTGTTGATTAAACATGTTGAAAGTATCCTCCCCTTATTAGTTGCTTGTTTTTATCTTGCTTGAGGTGGGGAGTGGGGACGTTAGACTTGAAATTGTTGATGGAGTCCAATTTGCTTTTAAGTATATATGCCTTTTAGGAAACATCTTCCCATCCTAAGAACATGGGCATATATACCATGCAGAGATTGTTCTTATTTAGTTTACTTGGCGTTTTCTGACCCCATGAAAGTGTCAACCATTATTTATTCTCCCCAGTGGTGCTGCTGAACAAACTGGAGTATCAAAGCTGGAAACCCCTGATTGGGTTCCTGCACTTCGAAGCCTAGAATATTATGACCTTTGTCCCAGAAGGACCTATGCAATTAGTAATTAGAAAGCACATGAAATCTTTATGAATTCTAACAAGAATCTCCTCCCCTCAGTTCCCTGCACTCTTACTTCAGCAAATCAGAATGACTTCTTTAGATCACAGGTTCTTGAAACAACCAACACTGGCATAGACAAGGACTACAAAAATCCCCCCTTTGTATTTACACATGAGCTGGACTCACTGCAAGTGCAGCAGTAATGAAGCTGAACTCTGGAAGTCTTCCACCTGGAGTACCCAGGCAGAGAGGTTTCCTCTTGTTCAAGTGACTGTCCCCTGGCTTCATGATTGTTCATTGGGAGACAACACATGACACACCCTTCTTCATCTGAAACACTTCAATGACGTTCGCACCCCTCTCACCAGCTCTTCCAACGTACCAATTCTAGTTATTAGGGAACCTACAAAGTCTGAGGGTGACATAAATGTCACAACTAAATGGCTTTATCTAACTTTGTTGGAAAATGACATAGTACTTTTAGGCACATCCATGTAAGGAGGACCAGTAGGTTTGGTATACTACCCTAAAAGAGAATGAGACTTAAAAAATGAAGGAATCTTTTTTTGAGTTGGAGTCTCACTCTGTCGCCCAGACTGGAGTGCAGTGGCCGCTCCTGGCCACCACAACCTCGACCTGCTGGGCTGGGCTCCAGTGATCCTTCCGCCTCAGCCTTCCAAGTAACCGGAATTACAGGTATGCACTACCACGCCCAGCTGATTTTTTGATTTATTGTAGAGATGAGGTCTCGCTGCCCAGGTGAGTCTCGAACCCGCGGGCTCAGGCAATTCACTCACCTCAGCCTCCCAAAGGCGTGGGATTACAGGCTGAGCCTTCGAGCCTGGCTTCTTACTCTACTATGTTACAGTAATGGTCTAATTATTTCATTGCCTAGATTACTTAAGAAGGAAATATCTATCTATGAGTAATGAGAATAACATAACAAAGAGAGGGCCACTATGATATTAGAGATCTGGACTTGAAAACTAGTTGCACTGCTTTTCTAATAGCCAATGGAGTTTCTAATATTAATGAAGTTTCTAAACTTAAATGGAGTTCCAATATTAAAATGAGGCAGCTGAGATCACTCATGAAGGTGTCTGGCAGAGTGCCTGCCACAAGAGTTTACCAAGTAGGAGCTCTCATTATTACAGTGATTTGTGCCTATCCCTTATCTCAGTCCTGCCTCTACTACTTTTGTTATTCCTCCCCAACCCACATGCACAAATCGCTTTGTGTTGAAGAATGAGAAGTGGGATCTGTACTTTCTTTTGTACTTCATATTCGTGGAATTTCTTCAAAATTAAAAAATACCTGCTGAAGCTCTGCTTCAATTGCAAAATGACCACATGATACAGAAAGGCAAACTCTTTCTATTGCCAATTCAATAGTAATCAAAGTACCAGTGCACAAACACATGGACCTTAAACTTGTTCTATCATTTGTAAAATTCATTTAATTGTGTAGTACTAGTTCTGTCACTAACTAACTATGTGATGTTGGTCAAGTTATTTCCTCTCACAGCTTCAGTTTATTAGTGTGAAAAAAGGATGCTATCCTAAGTGGCTCAAGCTTGTGTCCTACAATATAATTTGGTAGCCTAAGTACTTTGTGTTTAAAATTACTCCACTTAGCCGGGCTCTGTGGCTCAGCCTGTAATCCCACGCTTTGGGAGGCTGAGGTGAGTGGATTGCCTGAGCCCACGGGTTCGAGATCTGCCTGGGAAACTTGGCGAGACCTCATCTCTACAATAAATAAAAAAAAAAATCAGCCGGGCATGGTAACACGTGCCTGTAATTCCGGCTACTCGAAAGGCTGAAGCGGAAGGATCGCCAGAGCCCAGCCGATCAAGGCTGCAGTGGCCAGGAGCGGTCACTGCACTCCAGTCTGGGCAACAGAGTGAGACTCCAACTCAATAAACAAGCAAACAAACAAACAAATAAATAAATAAAATTACTCCACTTCCTCAATATCCCCTTTAAAAATCTGTTAAAGCATATTTGTTAAAGAGGATTAGGGAGATTGGGGATTTGTAGCATTTGCAACCTGACACTAAACCTACAAAGCAAGCTTATACCAGACTCTCAGAGGAATTTCTAAAAATATAATACCGCCTTTATGGAAAGTTCCTGCCATGCCACTTTTGAATCAAAACAACACAGCCAAGAATGTGTTTAAGGCTTGAAGATCTACACTGAGATGCATTAAAATGGTAGAATTAAAGCTGGAGAGAGAAATGTCTTGAGTACTCAAATAGAAACACGTTGTGCAAAATGTAGTCAATAAGAAAAAGAGACAGACCAAACGTTCCTTAAGCATCTGGCCCCCTCTCCAATCTTTTTCTTTGATCTACTTTCTAAATAAACTTTCTTTTCTCATATAAAAAAATAGAAAGAAAGAATAATAGAGGCAGATACAGATTGCCTCCTAACCTATATTGTAGTCTCCAAATACTATTTCCTCCTTTAGAGAGTGAGGATTCCTTGAAAAAAATACCTGGTCCAACAAAAAAGTCTGGTGTCTAAAGATATAGAAATTATTTCATTACCAAAAATAAAGAAAACTCAAGGAGAGAAAGTATAAACAGTTGTTTTTATTCCTCAAGAGAATATCTTTACTTCTGGAAAATTGTTTAAAACTTTGCTTACACAAGGGAATGTGCCACACGGTTTCTCTCCACGACTTTTCTCAAGTTGACGAGAGTTCCAGACTCATAACAGCTGAGGTGAAATCCAAGTGCCCAGTGTGAGGGTATGACTAAATGCCCAATGAGCTGAAATAAATATGTAAAGTGAAAGTTAGCTAATAGTCTGTTTTAAAATAAGAGTGTTCCTAAGCATTGTTTTAGGGCACAGAGCATACTCCATTTTCCTATGTACTGATTCAGTAATGTTAGAATACTAGTCTATTTTTTCAACAACTTTATCAATCACTGACAGTTGGGCCACGTTTCAGCATCTTTATATTGTTACCTTTTTAGTAACACAAACATGATTTAAAACAAGTTCCCACTACATTAAATGAAAGTTGGTCTTGAATGTCACAATTGAAAGGAGAGATTGTTATGGTTCGCACTTGCAGATTAAGTTGACTTTTCTTTGATACTTGCTACTTCAGTTTACCTCTCGATATTCTTGAACAACTTGCTTTGGGGTGTTTCCCAAGAACACATAGAAGTCCAGAACGCCCCCGATGGTGCAGTAAGTGATGGCTGGTGCAGGCTGAAAGGCAACTTCATGACAGGTAGAAAAAGGAACAAATAAAAACAAAAAGTTAACCTAGAACAGTAACAACCTAGTTTTATACCAGAGGATCACTAACCATTTGACCATTAATAAAGTGTTTCTACTGACTTGCATTTTGTATACAAAAGGACAAACTCTGAGGATCAAAGTCTATCCTCACATCACATGGGAGCCAAAGTATTTTTTCTGTGACACACTTTTCATAAGAGTGACTGGAGTGTCATAGCTTCTTGTGCAGGGACCCAGGCTCTGAGAAAAAAGCAGCCAGTATTGTGAAAGTGTCCCGAATAAGTCACTGTGGCATAAAAATTATTTAGGGGTACAGGTATTTAAGTTACTGAAACCCCTGGTGTACGTAAAAGCAGAACCCCCCAAAAGAACTCAATAAAATTCAATTGTCATAAATTTACTCCCAGGAACACCTCTAATCTTCTCTGAGATGGTAAGCACCAGTCCCAAATAGACATTGTCACAAGACTATCATATCTCCCATCTATTCTCCTAAGAGCCCATTCATCTTTCACAAATGGATTTTCTTCTTCCTTTTCATTTATTAAGATGGTATATATGTCCCAAATTCTAACTACTCCTTTGAGCTACTCATCATTGAGCACTCCTGTGTATGAACATTGTATGTGTAAATAGTCTACCTTTTATCTTGTGTCTTTTTGTTAGATTAATTTACAGGCCCTCAAGAAAGAATTAAACTGAAGAGGTTAGAGGAGACATTTCTCCTCCCTGACTTTCACAACCACAGAACATACTGCTACCATCCCATATTCCATCATTATTGTGAAAATATAACCCAACTAGACATATTAAGGTAGTCTCCTCAGTGAATTTCATATCATGCAAGAACCAAACTAAAAAAAAGTGACTGATTATATCATGAATTCAAAATCCCTCTAAGCTCCAATCACCATTCTCAAAAGTTGCATTCTAATCTTGGTTTGCATTCAGGGATAAAAGGCTTCAAGAAATACTGAAATGTACTATTTCGTCATAGGAACAAGTCATACACAGTATCTAGGATCACGTGGCCTATCCCACTAAGGCTTGCTCTGCTTGTTTTGCTGTTCTTTATACCTGCTTCTGACTATACGGTCCTTGTATTATCTCAGTCTATTTTTAGGCTATTAGGAATCTTTAAATACTCTAGAATCATCTAACATTCCATGAGATATCTTAGAATTAGATATCTTAGAATCATCTATTAGGCATCCTAGAATCATCTTAGAGCACCTAGAGTGCTTCCTAAACATCTGTGATAAGGAAATAAATCTTTGTTTTTTCTAACATTCCAATTCACTGCAAACTTATACTTTTGTAAAATAACATGAAAATGGTGTGCTGGAAAACAATTATACATGCATATGGATGCTACAGCAATGTTTATTCTCTATTTCTATACTCATCTTACTGTAAACCTGAAACAGTTTGTGACCCATCCATGGACCACACTTTTGAGTAGCACTGATTTAATTCAGTGAAGTTTGATTGAGAATACAGTAGGGATCAATATCCCATTTCCACCAGCAATCCTGGTAGATTCTGATACATCTCCTGTTTCCCTATGGCAACTCATTGCCACTGGGATCTACTGAATAAAAGTTTAAGGAGAAGCAAAACAAATTGATGGAGACTGTCTCAGAGTAGTTTATAGGGAAGAGAGTTAGCCATCCTATATTTAAAATAGAAAATATTCCAACACATGCCACCAGATTCAGGAAAATCATAAGTTAGGAGAAAATCCTCTCCTCATAGCTACCACAGATCTGCAGGTAATGAAGTAAGGATGAAACAGTCAGAGAACATATAAGGCCCTCCCTAAGCTATGGCTCAGTTATTCCTAAAGGAATCCATTTCTTTTATCATAGTGCTGTAAAAAAGGGATCGAAAATCACTCTTGTGCTTGTTTTTTTTTTTTTAATATTCCTTTACCCATAGTATTACTGTTCATCAAAAACACTTCAAAGGACAATCCACTAGCATCTTCAAGGCACAGGAAGAATGTCTGTGCACCATACAAGTTAGTTCCGTCCTTCAGAAAGATAATTAAAAAACAAAATTTACAACTGAGTGGTCTAAGCACCACATTGCTGGTTTGACTTAGGAAATCAGTCTTAATCTTGTGAGTAATTGACAGAGAACTCATTCGTGTCAATAAGGTCACAGACAGATTTTCAAAGATGGGGGTCTATATTTGGTTGATGTTAGTTAAGTAGACTGATATTTTCCTATAGAATGAGCCAGTTATGACCATTCATCTAGTAGGAATGTGAAGATTTTGATATTTGTTCAAATGTGGGAGAATACAAATTTGGAAACCATAATTTTAAAAACTGCCCCCCTCAAATTGCTCTGTCTTAACCGAACTTCATCTCATCTGCAAAAGCTCCATTAAGTCTTAGTATAAATCTGACAACTAGATGGAGCTCTAGTCTAGTTAGTCTTCTAGACTCCAGAACAGTAGTTATCAACCCAAACTGCACTCCACCAATTAAAACAGAATCCCTGAGGATGGAAGGAGACATGGCTTTTTTTTTTTTAATTCCTCCAGATAATTAGATGTTGTCACATTTAAGAATCATTGCGCTAGAATAGTTTCTCAAAATTTAGTGTACTTGTGAATTACATGGGCATTTTAGTTCAATGCAGATTTTAATTCAATAGATGGAAGAAGAGACTGAAAGCCCACCTCTTTCACATGTTGATTCCCATGCTGCACACTTTAGTAGGGATCTGAAGCTATTTAATTAAACAGTCGTCACTAGTTGTTCCTAGGTGATCTGCTCTGCCTCAACACCTATACGGCTTTTCTGAAAGACATATGTATAGTAGAGAGTGTCCACTTTAAATCAGACACAGGAGGGATTAGATTATTTCTCTGTTATTGGCAAATTATTTTTTTACCTTGGACTATTTATTTGGCTTCTCTAAACTTCAGTTTTATCTGTTAAATGAGAAAATTATTCTTATTTTGGAAGGTTTTTTGCTAAATAGAAATAATATACTAAAACAGTTTCTTAGTAAATTATTGCCATAATCTTCTTTCATTCAGCCATTTGTTCTGCTTAATCAGGAAAGCTGATTGAGAGTATGAGTATTGTTAAGCCTAGAAAACAGCATTGCATCAAGTTTTAGCAGCCAAAACAAAAGCAAAACATAAAATAAAACAATATTAACAATAATGACAAGAAAATTCTGTCTTTTGTCTCATTATCCCAATTATTCTTTTCACAAATAATGATTCATACATTGTTTTGGCTGGGATTTTACCATATTTTGATGATAACCCTGATGCATTGGTGATTTTTAAATGACTAAAAATATGGAAATCAAAATCAACTATTGTTCATAGTTCAGAAATGAATAATATTTTCTCCAAAACTGGAAAATGTAAATTCTTCAGCATTTATTGAGTACTTTTTTTTTCTTTTGAGTTGGAGTCTCATTCTGTCACCCAGACTGGAGTGTAGTGGCCACTCCCGGCCATTGCAGCCTCGACTTGCTGGGCTCCCGCCATCCTTCCACCTCAGCCTTCCAAGTAGCTGGAACTACAGGCGCGCGCCACCAGACTCAGCTACTTTTTGATTTATTGTAGAGATGAGGCCTTGCCAAGTTGCCCAGGCAGGTCTCAAACCCGCGGGCTCAGGCAATCCACTCACCTCGGCCTCCCAAAGTGCTGGGATTACAGGCTGAGCCACCAAGCCCGGCCTATTGAGTACTTTTTATGTAGCAGACATCCTTCCAGATACTTACATGTATCAATTCATTTAACACTCACCACAAAACTCTGGATGTCAGCTCCATTTTGCTGATGAAGAACTGAAGTCATAGAGTGTTCAGTAACTTGCCCAGACCCACATCACTGGTAAGTAGCTGGGCCAGAATTCAAACCCGGGCAATCTTCCCTTAGAATCTTATTCTAAAACACTATATTTACTACTAGAGGTGACCTTCAAGAATGAGACTGTGATGTTCAGTGGAAAGGGGCACAACTGAAAGCTTACCCCATTGGGGGTTGTGTCCCTGTTAAATATGGGCCAGGTCTTCCAATTCATATCATGCTGGCATTGTTGGTGCACATGTTCCCCCAGACCATACATGCAAGCACTGGGCAGTCTGATGGAGAGCTGCAGGAACTGGTTGGCAAGCAGGAGCATCGTGATGCTCCAGTCAAACCTAGACACAGGGCGTGCAAGTAGGGTGAAAATAAAGTAATTGCTTAGAAAGGTTTCCTATATATCTTGGTGACTCCATTGACCATATTTAATTAGTCCCATTTGCCCTTCAATGACATTTTTTTCAGGTACACCAAGAAATCTGGATTCCTTGAAGACAGGTACTTTGTGGCACATTTCTTACATTTGTTCCCCAGACACTCTACTGTGTGACCAGAACTCTATACTTATGTGATAATAGATGTTCAGTAACTATTTACTGGTGGATGGGTGGTTAGATAGACTGAGAAAATAAAGGGGAAGATAAGGAGAATAAAGATTAAATAAACAGAGAAAAGAGGAAGGAAGAAACAGAAAAAAATACGTACTTTATGTGGTACAGAGTCTGGGCACCAAGAGTGGGCTTACAATCTTCAGGAATATTGTTGAAATGCACCCTTCCAGGCACACAGATCTCTCTTCTTCATGCCTGTTCTACTCCAATCTTCAAATAAATTTCTAAAACTTACAAAACATGATTGTTGCTTCTTCTGGTCACTTTAATGCTAAAGGTTGTTTGAGACCTCAACCTTTCTCTGTAGGTCAAAGAAGCAACAGCACTTCCACCAAAGGGTGGCACATTTTCATGGGGCACTTCATATCTGTCTGGGTTTGGTCAGTCAACTGTACAGAGATATGTGGAAAGGCAAAATGGAACCATTTCTGTTTTTCAAAAATGGAAGTTTCCCTGCCAACATCAGTGCTTCCCAATATCTGTGCTTATAGTCCTGGAATCAAGCACTGATCAAAGTGGCCTAATGTCTAAGGTAGATGTAGTCATTATGTTACCAAATTTAAAATGTTTAACAATTTGACCATGAGTTAGTCTTTAGGTAGAGATATACATTGCATATCTGCAGAAATGGATTATCCCTAGAAAAGTCAATGCTGTGATAATTCTTTGATTCTGTTTCTACTATATTTCACATAGTATTTAGGGCAAATAAATGAAAGCCAAAGCCCACCATAAATTCTATAATATTTATTTAAGAAATTATCACACTGAAGGAAGACTCCAGAAGTCTATAATGTACATGTGCTAAATAATGATGACAGTAGAGAAAAACATCAGCAATAGCAATTTTTAAAAAAATTTTGTACTCACTGCAGTCATCGGGTAGGCAACAAGAGCCTTTCAAACCAGGCTCTTAAATATTCTTAAAAAATAAACAGGACTTCTGGCAAGATGGCAATGGGGCAACCTGGTCTATGAAACTCTCTGCAAAGGAGAATGCAGAAGGTCTCTGGTTCTCTCCCCGGGGGCTGCGGACCCCAACATTGCAGCCTGCTCTTCACACAGAGCTCGGCCGTTGCCACCCCTGGGGCATCACAGCAGTCTGGACAGACACAGCAGCTGCCGGCGCCACTGCAGCCTCTGTGGCAGCCATAACACATTGTGCCACCTGTGCCTGAGGTGATCCATGACTTCAGTCCTTGAAGCCCCTGCAAGCAAGATCTGCTGGGATTGCTGCCACCTCTCCTGCGACGTCCTCCCTGCCGTGGGTTTCCTCCCGTGTGCCCTGAGGCAGGCCTCCATCTCTGGCCTCTGCCGGGGTCCTGTCCAGCCCCAAACCCTCTGGGGCGAGCAGCTGAGATAGCACCACCTGCTGGAGATTCAAGGTAACAACACCGAAATGGGAGAAACAAACTTGAAAAACAGACATAGGCCAGAGTGGTGAATGGAGGGTGATCTGAACTGTCCTTCACAGCACGCCAGGGGCAACTGACCCTAACTGCAAACTAATTTACCAGCTTAAAAAGAAAGCTAGAAATCAGAGCTGAAAGGACATTGGACTTAAACGAAAGAGTGCTTGATTGGTTCTGTTAATGAGTTAATTCTATTCCTACTGTATTGTTCCTTTTTTTCTCTTCCTTTTCTTCTCTTTTCTCCTCTCTGTAAACCATATCTTTGTATAGAGGAAGAGCACACCAATAGGGTGGTTGGTTAGCTTGTATGTTAACATCATTATGTTTTATTTTTTTTTTGTATGGGAGTTGGTGAGTCTGTAGCTGTGATCCTTAGCTTTTATCTGTTTCAGTATAGGTCTCTCTCTTCATTTGTTGGTACATTCGTTTGTTTCCCCCCTCACTCCTCAATTTCTCCACCTCCCCCTTCCCCCCACTGTCTGCTTCATTCTCTTCCCTCTGCTAACCACATTTTATTTCAGGAAGTAAAACTACAGCCCCACTGCACAGACAGATTCCAAGGCAGTGGGAAGTGGGTTTCAGATTATCTATACACCTGTCGGCAAACACAAGGACATACAGATAGATTTTTAATCATAGCTCCCTCCTTAAGTAAATCTCAAAACTGCAAAAAGGACCCCAACCTACAGTGCAACTCCAGAATTGAACAAAGTAAGAGAACATACATAAAGAATAAGAGATGGTACTGGGAAACTATGGGGGGGATGGGATTGACAGTAGCAAATATCTGTCTGGGGATGAGAAAACACCTCTTATCAACAGGGTGCCTGAATGAAACATAATTGTACATCTAACCCTTAACTGTACCCCACAAAACCATAATAAAAACTATTGAATAATAATAATAAAAAAGAATAGGAGATTGAACAAACAGAAGTAAAACCAATCCCTCTACCCCTGAATAACAAAATTAAAGAAGACGGTGGCATGGAGGGAAGGAAAAAGTAGGGAGAGGGAAAAAAACCGCACAAAAGAAGAAAAACCAAAAGAAGAATATAGGTCTCACACAGACCCCTGGAAGATCAGACACTGAGAAAGCAGATTCTGGAACATAAACAATGAAGAGCCCCCAGAATGACTGGTCACATGCAAAAAACTCAGATATCAAGACATTAATAGACAGAATTTAAAAAATTGAGGAGAGACAAGAGGAAAATAGGAAGGAGCTGACGTCAGAAATAACAGCAGTAAAGAATACTGTGATGGAAATAAATAACAAACTAATAAGCATGGAAAGAAGAATTAGCCAAGCAGAAGAAAGAATCTCAGAGCTCAAAGACCAAAATGCAGAACTAACCCAAACTGTCAAAAACATAGAAAAGAAGCTTAAAAAGACAGAACAAAACCTTCAAGAGATGAATGTTCACTTCAAGAGACCCAACCTAAGAGTAATTGGCCTTCCTAAGGCAGAGAGAGAAACAGAGGCCACATTGGAACAAAACTTTCATGAAATCATTCAAAAAATGTCCCTTATCTCATCAAGGATGAAAAAATTCAAACACAAGAGATTCAGAGAACCCCTGCAAGACAACAAATGAGAAGACCAACTCACAGACATAATAATTCGCCTAAACAAAGGAGGTATAAAAGAATAAATCCTAAAGGCTGCAAGAGAAAAAGGTCAGACTACTTACCAGGGAAGACCAATTAGAATAGCAGCAGATTTATCTACAGAAACCGTCCAGGCTACGAGACCTTGGAGCCCTATCTTCAAAGTTCTAAAAGATAAACAATTTCCACCAAGAATAACCTACCCAACCAAGCTAAGCTTCATCAGTGAGGGAGAATTTAAATTTTTCCCAGATATCCAATCCCTAAGAACCTATGCTGCCACAGGACCACCTCTACAAGAAACACTCAAAAAAGTATTGAACACAGAAGAAAAGGAAAAAAGAACAACTACATTCTTCACAAGAGTACAAGCAAAAGATTAAAAACACACATGGTCCAACTATAAACGAAAAGAAAGACAACACACAAACAGGAAGAAAAACAACTCTGTCAGAATATTATGATAGGGATCAACTCTCACATTTCAATAATGAGTTTGAATGTGAATGGACTAAATGCAACACTGAAAAGACATAGAATGGCAAAATGGATAAAATATCACCAGGCAACAATCTATTGCCTTCAAGAGACTCACCTCACTGGAAAGGACACTCACAGACTCAAAGTAAAAGGATGGGAAACAAATTTTCAGGTGAATGGAACACAAAAGAAAGGAGGAATCATGATCTTAAATCTCAGACAAAATATCCTTTAAGCTAAAAAATATACAGAAGACCAGTACATAATGATAAAGGTTCAATTCATCAACAAGAAATATCCATCCTAAACATATATGCACCAAACATAGGAGCACCAACTTTCAAAAAGCAGTTCCTAGGTAAACTAAAAACAGATATCGACTCCAATACCATCATAGCTGGGGAATTCAATACCCCACTCACAACCCTAGACAGATCATCAGGACAAAAAATCAGCAAGGAGATCCAAAACCTCAATGTGACTCTTAATCAAATGGACTTAATTGATACATACAGAACCCTCCATCCAAAGACCACAGAATGCACATTCTACTCATCACCACATGGAACATACTCAAAGATTGACCACATACTTGGCCATAAACCAAGCATAAGCAAATTTAAAAGGATTGAAATTTTACCATGCACCTTCTTGGACCACAGTGGAATAAAAATAAACATCAACAACAACAAGATCCCTCCAAAACACACAAAGACATGGACACTAAACAGCATGATGCTAAATAACTCCTGGGTCAATGATGAAATCAAAACAGAGATTAAAAGATACATGGGAACAAATGAAAATGAAGAAACATCTTACCAAAATCTCTGGGATGCCATGAAAGCCGTAGTAAGAGGGTAATTTATATCCCTACAAACGCACATGAAGAAAATGGAAGGGTCACAAATTAACAGCCTAAGAAGCCACCTAAAAAGATGGAAAAATAAGACCACAAAAACCCTAATTTCAGCAGAAGATTCCAGATCACCAAAATAAAAGCCCAAATCCAGGACATAGAAGACAAAAAGATAATACAAAAAATCAATGAAACAAAAAGCTGGTTCTTTGAAAGGATAAACAAGATCGATGGTCCCTTAGCTAGACTGACCAAGAAAAAGAGAGAAAAAGCCCAAATAAACACAATCGGAAACACAAAAGATGAAGTCACATCTGATCCTGAAGAAATACAAAAGATCATTAGAGACTACTATGTACACTTGTAAGGAAACAAACTTGAAAAACTTTCAGAAATGAAGGACTTTCTGTCATCACACAACCTGCCTAGGTTGAAACAACAAGAAATTGAGACTCGAGATAGACCAATAACAATCAAGGAAATTGACTACGTAATAAGAACACTACCTACAAAAAAAAGCCCTGGACCAGATGGCTTTCCAGCAGAATTCTACAAGACATTTAAGGAGGAGCTTATACCAATCGTACTGAAGGTATTCCAGGTGATTGAGAAAGACAGAACTCTCCCCAAATCATTTTATGAAGCCAACATCAAATTGATACACAAGCCAGGTAAAGACCCAACAAAGAAAGAGAGCTACAGGCCAATATCTTTGATGAACATAGATGCTAAAATTCTCCACAAAATCCTAGTGAACCGGATTCAACAGCACATCTCAAAAATCATCCATGATGACCAACTAAGCTTCATTCCTGGGATGCAAGACTGGTTCAACATTCATAAAACCATAAATGTAATTAAATACATCAACAGATGCCAAAACAAAAACCACATGATTATTTTCATTAGATGCAGAAAAAGCTTTTGATAAAAAACAGCACCCCTTCTTGATAAAAACTCTCAAACAGCTGGCATACAGGGAGCATACCTCAAAATGGTAAAAAGCCATCTACGAGAAATCCACAGCCAGCATACTCCTAAATGGACAAAAACTGGAATCATTTCCCCTGATAACTGGAAAAAGACAAGGATGCGCACTCTCACCCCTCCTGTTCAATATAGTATTGAAAATCCTGACTAGAGCAATCAGAGAAGAGAGGGTAATCAGGGTATTCAAATAGGAAAAGAGGAAGTCAAGCTTTCTCTCTTTGCAGATGACATGATAGTGTACCTTGAAAACCCAAGAGAATCTGTAAAAAACCTCTTTACACTGATAAAGGCCTTTGGCAAAGTCTCAGGATATAAAATAAATGTGCAAAAGACAATCACATTTCTTTACACCAATAATAAACAAACAGAAACCCAAATAAAAACCACAATTGCATTCACAATAGCCACCAAAAAAATGAAATACCTTGGCATCTTCCTAACTAGAAATGTGAAAGACCTTTACAATGAAAACTACGAAGCACTGCTCAAAGAAATCAAAGATGACACAAACAAGTGGAAAAATATCCCATGCTCATAGTTTGGAAAAATCAACATTGTGAAGATGTCCATCTTACCTAAGGCAATCTACAGATTTAATGCAATACCCATCAAATTACCAGCAACATTCTTCTCAGACCTAGAAAAAACAACACAGGATTTCATATGGAAACAAACACAAATGACTAAGAATAGCCAGAACAATCCTCAGCAAAAAAAAAAAAAAAAAGCAGGTGCTATCACATTACCAGACTTCAAACTTTACTATAAAGATACAATCATCAAAACAGCTTTGTATTGGTATAAGAACAGGCATATAGATCAATGGAATAGAATAGAGATTCCAGAAGCAAAACCTCAATTTCTCAACCAACTCATCTTTGACAAAGCCTCCACCACCTACCACTGGGGACAGGAGAACCTTTTCAGTAAATGGTGCTGGGAAAACTGGCTGACCACATGCAGAAGATTGAAACAGGACCCCTATCGATCCCCATACACAAAAATTAACTCTAAATGGATCAGAGACCTAAATGTAAAACCTCAAACCATAAGAAACTTAGAAAATGAAGGACATACCCTCATGGAAATTGGAACTGTCATCCAGTTCCTGAACAAAACCCGAAACCCACAGGTCATAAGAGATAAGATAGACAAGTGGGACCTCATTAAACTGACAATCTCCAGCAAAGCCAAAGAAACCATCAAGAGAGCAGGGAGACAGCCTACAGACTGGGAAAAAGTATTTGCCAACTTCAGGTCTGACAAAGGCTTAACATCTTGGATCTACAAGGAACTCAAATGTGCTGAAAAGAAAAAAATAAACAACACCATTATAAAATGGGCAAAAATTACGAACAGACACTTCTCAAAGGGAGACATCCGAGCAGCCAACAGACACGTGAAGACATGTTCAACCTCACTAATCATCAGGGACATGCAAATCAAGATGCAAATCAAAACCACACTGAGATACCACCTAACTCCAGTCAGAATGGCAATTATCAATAACTCAAAAAATAAAAGTTGCTGGAGACGGTGTGGCTAAAAGGGAACACTTCTACATGTTGGTGGGAGTGCAAACTAGTACAACCTCTGTGAAAATAGTATAGCGATTCCTAAAAGCTCTAAATATTGACCTCCCATATGACCCCGCAATCCCCCTACTCGGAATATACCCTGAAGAACTCAAATCACTCTATAAAAAAGATACTTGCACACGAATGTTTATTGCAGCACTGTTCACAATAGCAAGATCCTGGAAGCAACCATGCTGTCCATCAAAAGAGGACTGGATTTTAAAAATGTGGTACATATACACAATGGAATACTACGCAGCCATAAAAAAGGAACAGAATCATGAATTTTGCAGCAAC
>NW_007178984.1:31674-38738 GCF_000164805.1 Carlito syrichta
AGCAACCTGGTTGGAACTAGAGTCTATAATACTGAGTGACTTCTCACAGAAACAAAGATCTGAGTATCACATGTTCTCACTCATATAATGGCCCTGAACACCCAATGTAATACCATAAGAAAATGACTGACAGTGCTAGGAAACTATGGGGGGGAGGGGAAGGGAGATGAGATTAATGGTAGTATCTGTCTGGGGATGGGAAGACACCTCTTATCAACAAGGGTGCCTTAACGAAGCATATTTGTATACCTAACCCTTAATTGTACCCCACAATATCATAATAAAAAATATTGATATTAAAAAATAATAATAAAAAAATAAACAAATTACAACCTTAAAGTGGAAACGGGTTAGATGTCTGATAATACACTGTGAGAAGGATGTTTTCGACACTCTTTCCAAAAAGGGATGAAGGAGACAGATTTTCAATTGAATTGTGAATCCTCCCATATAGGAGAAAAACAGTTTTCATAGTTTTCTTTGTAAATTCACAAATAATACCCGCATAAAAATTAAGCTTCGTTTCAAAGTTGCTGAAGAAAGGGTCTCATTTCTCAAAAGAAGGTAAGGGACAGACACCTACCCACCATACATACATTCTCTCTACGCCCAGATTCTGAAGCTACATATTGTGATTGCCTTATCCAAAATTCTATGCATCTGTTCTACCAAATCTGATTGAAAATCTCTCCCCAAAGGCCTGACTATCCTTCCACTAGCTCATCAGTCATTCTTTGTTAATCAGATGCCACACTTTTAGCCCCATTTTTATATATACATTATTCCTTCTCAGTTATTTTTATATCATACTACAGGTGATGATATGCTTTGATGTCATTTCCTAAATAAAATAGTAAACCGAGTGAGTTGAGATCTTATTAGAAGAGCCCACCAGGACAAGAACATCTTACAGGGGAACATGTCTCTTCCTTTATACTGACAGCCTCCCCAATGTAGTCACCTTCTGTTGTCCCTCAGAATGTTCAATATAATACTCTGCATATTAGAGTTAGCTGAAAAAAGTGCAGATGTACAGTCCATGAACACTGGCATTAACTAGGTAACTTTTATAACATGTTTCTAAATTGGAATTATTTCCATTTCATAAAAAAATACATAAAATTAGAGTTGGAAGTAGTCTCGGAGGTTACTGGTTTCAAACCTCTTACTTTAAAGTAATAAACTCGAGGAAAAAATGATCAATGATGATTGCATAAGGTAACATAAAGGTACATAAAGTTGAAACCAGAGATAGAATGTAGTCTCTGAACTCCCAAGGCAGAGAGTGGTTTTTCCTTGGTCTCCAGATATATTCCATTCCTCAACTGAGAGTAGTGTCTACCTTGTGGGCACGTGCAGCTGTGTAGCCTTGCAGAGTAATACTCTGAAAATTGCCACAGCTCTCCTCCGGGGAAACAAAATCAGCCACCAGAGGGTGCAGAGTTTCTGCTTCATGGCAGAGTCTAGTTTACCTGCATTTGTGTTTACAAGGTCGCCCTCCATATGGTAGCCATGACTTTTGGAAAAGTAGCACCAGGGAACACTTATAGCTCCCCGAGTATTCTAGCAGCAGCCCCACAGGTCACACGTGGCCTGAAACAAGAGGTTAGTCAAAGTAAGTCTATTTCCTGGTAGAACATTATCATTTATAAAGCACAAAACATCTCATTTGAGATCGTGACATCAATAACTTCATTTTACAAATAAGGGAACTGACATTTAGAGAAGTTGTGCTATGTCCTACAACCAATTTTTCTGGCCAGTGTTCTTCCTATGCAACAATATGGTAAGTACAAAGTAATTCAAGTCTTTCATTATAATAACATATATAAATATAGTTTAATATCTTGAACTATAACAGTTATGTCATGAGGAATTCAAAATTAAAAATGGAGCTTCATTGATATTACCCTTTACTTTCAAAAATAAAATAGGCTTTGCAATCAACTTATTCAGAAGCTATTAAATCAAGCATTTTGCTTTGACATTTATTTATTTATTTATTTAGAGTAAGGGTCTCAATCTGCCACCCAGGCTGGAGTAGTGGCACAGACCTGGCTTACCACAGTCTCAACCTCCTGGACTCAGGTGATCCTTCCACCTCAACTTTCTGAGTAGCTGGAATTACAGACATGCACCACCATGCCCAATACTTTTTAAAATTTTTTTGTAGAGATTATATCTTGCTGTGTTGCCTATGTTGATCTGAAACTCCTGCGCTCAAGCAATCCTCCTGGCTCAGTCATCCTAAGTGCTTCGATTATAGGCCTGATCCACCAAGCATGGCCTGTTTTGGCTTTTAAATTTACGTGTTACATGTGTATATGTATTACACACATATGACATGTATACAGTTTCTCAACTCCTCCTAAGGCAGAAAGTCATCTTTCCTTGACACTCAAATACATTCTAATTCTTACTTAAGAAAAGTACTGCTTTAAACCACAATGAATGAATGACTCAAGTGGCAACTAAAATGCATGTAATTCCTTTCTTACACCAACTAACTTGGGAGAATCAACCAGGTTAAATACAAAAAAGTTCAAATAAATCTCTCCTCTTGAGTGCTGGCTGGACCTAGTGACTTGCAACTTATTGAAACTAGAGAAAACATTGGGATGTCGCTTCAAAGATTAAGTCACAGAATGGTTGTGACTTCTGTCTTGCTGACTCTCTTACTTTTCCTGTTGGAGTCCTTGCTGGGGGAAAGCAAGTTATCATATCGTGGAAGGGTGCACATGGCAAGGAACTGAGGGAGGTCTCTGGTTAGCAGCCAGAAGTAACTAAAGTCCTCAATCCAGCTACACATGAGGAGCTGAATCCTGCATTATCGTGTGAGTGAACTTGGGAAGGATCATCCACAGTCCTGGCAGGCATCTTGTTTGCAGCCTTCTGAGCGATTTGAAGTCAAAGGCACCTAGCAAAGCCCAGACCAGTTTTCTGACTATAGGAACTCTAAAAAATAATATCTGCTATGTGAAACCATTAAATGTTGAGATAATTTGCTATACAGCAATAGATAACTAACACTTCTTGCCAGATCATTTCACAGATGAAGAAACTGAGGTCCATAGAGGTAAAGTGACCTGCCAAAGATGACTTAGCTATTAAGAAGACAAGACCAAAACTTAGTTCTTGGACTATCCAATTATTTTTTTTATACTCTGGGTCGAGTACCTTTTATCACATATTCAGGAGGATATGACCTTGCAAATAGTAAGAAAAAAAATGTCTTGCTTAGCTATATGAACAATTAAATTCTAATTCCTATTTAAAAGCTAATTTGTACACTAATAGTTAATATGAAGAATGTAAAACAGTGACCATATGTGGTGTATATTGCTATGGAAACAGGTTTCAATGAGACTTCAACTTCAATCAGCAGTTTGGTTTTTGTTATTTCCTTCAAAACCCACTCAGATGAACCATCAGCATGACAAGAAAAGAGCAAAGTGTTGAAAAGGGTGTTAAGAGAATGGTTTTTGTGCACTCTTCAGAGCTTACTAATTTTTTACAGAACTGGAAAGGGTAAAGATCAAAGAGTGGCCAAAGGAGTAAGGAATATAAACAGTCTCTGTTAACCAACTAAAAAATACCAGCTCTTACAGTAGAGCTGAGCAGTTACAAGAAGTGGGAAGAGACTCAGAACAAACTCCATATAATAGGATAGTGAAAAGAAGGCAAAACTAGTACAGTTTGAGAGAGAAGCTATGAAAAATGATGGCAGCATCGAGTGAGGTACACAAAAAAGGACTAGACCCAAGATACAATATGCCCATTTGAGTTGGATATGAGAACTAAAATGTAAGAGAAATTGCCAAATGAATATAGAAGGTATAACTACAAATGTAGTACTGTGGGGAAAACTGTTGGGGTTAGTGGGGAGTACGAAAATCCTCAATCCAAAAAGTTAGGAAAGAATACATGTTAATGGTTGGGGTTGGAAGTGGCACATAAACAGAAAAAATGGAAGGTGCAAAACAAGACCTTAGAAAGAACTTGTCAAGTCAGTTATTTAAAAGACAAAGGTCAGATTGCATTTTAAGACATAAATTCAGTTAAAAGTTTCTCATAAGTGACACATCTAAAGCTCAAGCTTACAAAAGCACTAAAAATAAAAGGGGAAAGCAAATATGTGAGAGGAATGCTAAGTTAAAGCTACTAGAGCTATATTAATATCAAGACAAATATTTTGAAGCATGTTCCATCAAAAATACCAACTCTTACAGTGGAGCTGAACAGTTACAAGAAGTGTAAAAATCCTAGATGTTCAAGGGTTTTTAATCAAGAAGCGTTGCTGAATTTTATCAAAAGCATTTTCTGTGCCTAATGATACAATCATCAGGTTTTTGTTTTTACATCTGTTGATGTATTTAGTTATGTTTATGGTCTTGTGAATGTTGAACCAGCCCTGCATCCCGGGTAGATGGTTTTTGAGATGTGTTGTTGGATCCTGTTTGCTAGGATCTTGTCAAGAACTTTGGCATCCATGTTCATCAAGGAGATTGGCCTGTAATTCACTTTCTTTCTTGGAATTTTACTTGGTTTGGGTGACAATGTGATGTTTGCTTCATAAAATGGTTTAGGGAGATTTCCATCTTTCTCAATTGCCTGGATACTTTCAATAGGATTGATATCAGTTCTCCTTTGTATGTTTTGTAGAATTCTGCAGAAAATCATCTGGTCCAGAGTTATTGGTTTATTTAGGTTCTCAATTTCTTCTTGTTTCAACCTGGGGAGGTTGTGTGATATCACAAAGTCCTCCATTTCCTTTAGGTTTTCAAGTTTGTTTCCATATAAGTGTACATAATAGTCTTTGATAATCTTTTGTATTTCTTCAGGGTGAGTTGTGACATGATCTTTTGCATTTCTGATTGTGTTTATGGACCTTTTCTCTCTTTTTCTTGGTCAGTCTAGCTAGAGGTCCATCAATCTTATTTATCCTTTCAAGGTACCAGCTTTTTGTTTCATTGATTTTTTTGTATTATATGTTGCTGTCTATGTCCTGAATTTGGGCTTTTATTTTGGTGATCCGAATTCTTCTGAAGTTAGGGTTTTTGTGGTCTTGCTTTTCCACCTTTGTAGGATGATCTGCTGGCTGTTAACTTGCCATCTATGAGAAACCCACAGCCAATATACTGCAAAACAGACAGAAATTGGAATGATTTCCCCTGAAAACTAGAACAAGACAAGGAAGCCCTCACTCACCTCTCATTTTAAACATCGTTTTGGAAGTGCTAGCTAGAACAATAAGACAAGAGAGGAAGATCAGGGATATTCAAATAGGAAAAGAGGAAGTCAAGTTATCCCTGTTTGCAGACGACATGATTCTATACCTTGAAAATCCAAGAGAATCTGTCAAAAAACTTCTTTTTGGCAAAGTCTCAGGATAAAAATAAATACGTAAAAGATAGTCATATTTCTATACACCAACAATAATCAAACAGAAACCCAAATAAAAAGCACAATCCCACTCACAATAACCACACAAAAAATGAAACACCTTGGCATCTTCCTAACCAGAATACTGAAAGACCTTTACAATGAAAACTATAAAACACCACTCAAAAAAATCAAAGATGACACACACAAGTGGAAAAATATTCCATGCTCATTGGATTGGAATAATCAACATTGTTAAGATATCCACTCTACCCAAGACAATCTACAGATGTAATGCAATACCCAGTAAATTACCAGCAGCGTTCTTCTCAGACTTTGAAATGACAATACAGGAATTCATAGGGAAACATAAACAACCACAATTAGCCAAAGTAATTCTCAAGAACAACAACAAAAGTGGGAAGTATCACACTCCCAGACTTGAAACTTAGTATAAGGCTACAATAATTAAAACACCATGGTACTGGTACAGGAACAGGCATGTAGACCAATGGAACAGGAAAGAGATTCCAGAAGCAAAGCCTCAATTTCTCAACCAACTCATCTTTGACAAAGCATCCACCACCAACCACTGGGGAGAGGAGAACCTATTCAGTAAATGGTGCTGGGAAAACTGGCTGACAGCATACATGCAGAAGATTAAAATAAGACCCCTACCTATCACCATACACAAAAAGCAACTCTAAGTGGATCAGAGACCTAAACATAAAACCTCAAACTACAAGAACCTTATAAAATTCTAGTGATACCCTTATGGAAAGTGGAACTGGCAACCAATTCCTGATCAAAACCCCAAGTGCCCATATCATTAGAGATATAATAGACAAGTGGGTCTTCATAAACCTGACAAGCTTCTGCAAAACCAAAGAAATCATCAAAAGAACAGGGAGACAGCCCACAGACTGGGAAAAAATATTGGCCAATGTATATCTGACCAAGGCCTAGCATCTAGGATCTATAAGGAATACAAATGTTGCCGAAAAGAAAAAAACAAACAGCCCCATTGTAAAGTGGGCAAAAGATATGAAGAGACACTTCCTAAAAGAAGACATATGAGCAGCCAACAGACACATGAAAAATGCTCAGCCTTACCAGTCATCAAAGAGATGCAGATTAAAACCACGCTGAGATACCACCTAACCATCATCAATAACTCAAAACACAACTGATGCTGCAGAAGATGAGAGGAAATGGGAGCACTTTTACACTGTTGGTGGGAGTGTAAACTAGTATAACCCCTGTGGAAAACAGTTTGCTGATTCATAGAAGATCTAAAAATCGACCTTCCATGTGACGCCACAATCCCCCTACTGGGAGTGTACCCATGAAAAAGATACTCTGTGAAAAAGATACCTGCACATGCATGTTCATTACAGCACTGTTCACAATATCAAAACCATGGAACCAACCGTGTTGCCCAAAGAAAGAGGACTGGAGAAAAATAATGTGGTATATATACATGATGGACTATTACACAGCCATAAAGAAGGACAAAATTATGAACTTCGCATCAACTTGGATGGACCAGAGGCTATAATACTGAGTGATCTATTACAGAAACAAAGAACTGTGTATCACATGTTCTCACTCATAAGTGGATCTTGAACAACTACCGTAATACTATAAGTTAAAGATTGACAGATGTGGGAAACTACAAAGGG
>NW_007178985.1:0-544 GCF_000164805.1 Carlito syrichta
TTTGTGGTCTTGCTTTTCCAGTTTCTTTCGGTGGCTTGTTAGGTTGTGAATTTCTGTTCCTTCCAATTTCTTCATGTGTGTTTCTAGGGATATAAATTCTCCTCTTACTACAGCTTTCAGGGCATCCCAGAGATTTTGGTAAGATGTTTCTTCATTTTCATTTGTTTCCAGGTATCTTTTGATCCCTGTTTTGATTTCGCTGTTGACCCAGGAGTTGTTTAGTATCATGCTGTTTAGTGTCCATGTCTTTGTGGGTTTTGGGGGGACTTTGTTGGTGTCAATGTTTATTTTTATTCCACTGTGGTCCGAGAAGGTGTTTGGTAGAATTTCGGTCCTTTTAAATTTGCTTATGCTTGATTTATGGCTGAGTATGTGGTCAATCTTACAATATGTTCCATGTGGTGATGAGTAGAATGTGTATTCTGTGGTCTTTGGATGGAGTGTTCTGTAGGTATCAGTTAAGTCCATTTGGTCCAAGTCACATTGAGGTTCCGGATCTCCTTGCTGATTTTTTGTCCTGATGATCTGTCTAGGGTTGTGAGTG
>NW_007178986.1:0-823 GCF_000164805.1 Carlito syrichta
TTTTGAGTTGGAGTCTCACTCTGTCACACAGACTGGAGTGCAGTGGCCGCTCCCGGGCCACGCAGCCTCGACATGCTGGGCTCCGGCAATCATTCCGCATCAGCGTTCCAAGTAGCTGAAACTACAGGCGCGCGCTGCCAAGCCCGGCTAATTTTTTGATTTATTGTAGAGATGAGGTCTCGCCTGCCCAGGCGGGTCTCGAACCCGCGGGCTCAGGCAATTCACTCACCTCAGCCTCCCAAATGCGCAGGATTATAGGCTGAGCCACCAAGCCCGGCTACTGATATGTTTTTAACTTATTTTCTGTCTTTGGTTTATTTGTGGTCCCAAGTCAGAATTGTATGCCTCAGGAAACTCCTCCGGAATTAACAGTTATAAAAGTCGTTGGAAAATGAAATCTGCATAGAGGATCGTTCTCAATGATAGCTATATGTAAATACAGCCTTAATATTAGAAGGAATGGCATTGTGCCAAAACAGAGATCTGTTAAAGGGGAAAGCCACAAGTAGTGTGTTTTAGTAATGAAATCGTGTGGTTTGTTATTTACAAACGTATGTTTGAGCAACTGCTGCATTCCTCAGAAGTTGAGTAAATTTAAATAGTATAACTAGCCTCTTGGAGTCTCAGTACAATAATAATGTTATATTATGGCTAGGATACTTAGCAAGGCTTTCTACTGTACCTCTTTCGTTCTTGCCACAGTTCCATGAGGCTTAAAGGAGTTAAGTAGCATACTACTACTCTCGCCACTAGTGTAGAACCGAGGCTCAAATCTAGTGCGTCTTAGCCCTATGCTGTTAATCACTTTGCCAGAGGACTTATT
>NW_007178988.1:0-711 GCF_000164805.1 Carlito syrichta
AGACATTTTCCTAGGAAATGCCTTTATTTATAGCCATCAAATACCCCATAAGAAGCAGTTCTGTTTCAGCACAGTAGGCAATCAAATGGTATATAACATATGGTCTTTAAACTCAAAGAAATATTAGTAAATTTCAACTTATAATGATTGCAACCCTACAATGTCACCCTATGACTAGGCTAGGCCTAAGGCATTATGTAGTGGAGACTCTGAAGGTGTTAGACAATAGTAGGTACTGCTAGGATGAGCCCTTGGAGTCCACTGTGAATAAGCCCTTCTTTAACTCAAAGAGTTGCTTCCCTTTCGCAAGTCTCCCTAGGTCAAATTCTTTCTGTCCTAAAAGACTCAAGGGTTTCTCTTTAACAGCTTTTGTGGCATACTAGCTATACCTGATTATCTTAGAGTGTGCCATTACTTTAAAATAAAAGTTAATATGAATTCCCTTTTACTAAAAACAGATAAGTACTTATCACAGATTACCTTTTCAATTATGAGCATTTTTTTAATGCTGAGAATCCAAACAAAAACAAAAGTCCATTCATAGGATATAAAGCTAAAGATGTCTAATAGAATGGTAGATATATGAGTTTGACACTCAGAAGAGAAATCTAATGGAGAAAAAGATTTGAGAACCATCAGAGTGCTGATATAACTTTATTACATGGCAGTCGATGAGATGATTCAGAGTATATGAGTGAGAAGAAAACTAAA
>NW_007178989.1:0-763 GCF_000164805.1 Carlito syrichta
TTGCTTCCCTTTCGCAAGTCTCCCTAGGTCAAATTCTTTCTGTCCTAAAAGACTCAAGGGTTTCTCTTTAACAGCTTTTGTGGCATACTAGCTATACCTGATTATCTTAGAGTGTGCCATTACTTTAAAATAAAAGTTAATATGAATTCCCTTTTACTAAAAACAGATAAGTACTTATCACAGATTACCTTTTCAATTATGAGCATTTTTTTAATGCTGAGAATCCAAACAAAAACAAAAGTCCATTCATAGGATATAAAGCTAAAGATGTCTAATAGAATGGTAGATATATGAGTTTGACACTCAGAAGAGAAATCTAATGGAGAAAAAGATTTGAGAACCATCAGAGTGCTGATATAACTTTATTACATGGCAGTCGATGAGATGATTCAGAGTATATGAGTGAGAAGAAAACTAAAGGATCTAATAGTAAACACTGTGGTTCCACAACAGTTAAGTCAGGGTTTCTAAACCTCTGCACTATGAACATTCTAGAATAGATAATTCTTTGTTGTGGGAGGTTATCCTGTGCATTGTAGGATATTCAGCATCATGTTTGACATCTACCCACTAGTAGCCAGTAGCATGCTCCTCCTCCCTACACCCCTGTTGTGAAAATCGAAACATTCTCTAGATGTTGCAAAATGTCCCCTGAAGAGCACAATCCATTCACGCTGAGAATCCCTGATTTAAATGACAGGCAAAAAAAAAAAAAAAAAAAAAAAAAAAGAGAGAGAGTATTTTGCAAAGGTAATGAACAGAA
>NW_007178990.1:0-311 GCF_000164805.1 Carlito syrichta
CTCCTCAGCCTTCCAAGTGGCTGAGTCATATGCTACCACAGCTGGCCAATTTTTTTTTTTGAGTTGGAGTCTCACTCCGTTGCCCAGGCTGGAGTGTAGTGGCATGCTCACGGCAACCTCAGTGTCGAACCTGCTGGGCTCCGGTCATCCTTCTGCCTCAGCCTTCCAAGTAGCCAGAACTACAGGCACGCACTACCACCCCCAGCTAATTTTTGATTTAATGTAGAGATGAGGTCTCACCAAGTTGCCCAGGCTGGTCTCGAACCCATGGGCTCAGGCAGTCCACTCGCCTTGGCCTCCCAAAGTGCTGG
>NW_007178991.1:0-1310 GCF_000164805.1 Carlito syrichta
AACAGACTAATAAGCATGGAAAGCAGAATCAGCCAAGCAGAATAAAGAATCTCAGAGCTCAAAGACCAAAACACAGAACTAACCCAAACTGTCAAAAGCATAGAAAAGAAGCTCAAAAAGACAGGACAAAACCTGCAAGAGATGAATGATCACTTCAAGAGACCAAACCTAAGAGTAATTGGGCTTCCTGAGGCAGAGAGAGAAACAGAAGCCACACTGGAACAAACATTTCATGAAATCATTCAAGAAAACTTCCCTCATCTCATCAAGGATGAAAAAATTTAAACACAAGAGATTCAGAGAACCCCTGCAAGACAACAAATGAGAAGACCAACTCCCAGACATATAATAACTTGCCTAAACAAAGTAGCTATAAAAGAAAAAATCCTAAAGGCAGCAAGAGAAAAAGGCCAGACTACCTACCAGGGAAAACCAATTAGAATAGCAGCAGATTTATCCACAGAAACCCTTCAGGCTCGGAGAGCCTGGAGGCCTATCTTCAAAGTTCTAAAAGAGAAACAATTTCAACCAAGAATAACCTACCCAGCCAAACTAAGCTTCATTAGTGAGGGAGAATTGAAATCTTTTCCAGATATCCAATCCCTAAGAACCTGCGCTGCCACCAGACCACCTCTACAAGGAACACTTAAGAAAGTACTGAACACAGAAGAAAAAGAAAAAAGAACAGCAACATTCTTCACAAGAGTACAGGCAAAAGATTAAAAACACACATGAGCCAACTCCTGAACCCAAAGAAAGACAACAAACAAACAGGAACAACTCTGTAAGAACCTTATGACAGGGATCAACTCCTGCATTTCAATTATTAGCCTAAATGTGAATGGACTAAATGCACCACTGAAAAGGCATAGAATGGCAAAATGGATAAAATATCATCAGGCAACAATCTATTGCCTTCAAGAGACTCACCTCACTAGAAAGGACACCAACAGACTCAAAGTAAGAGGATGGGAAACAAACTTTCAGGTGAACGGAATACAAAAGAAAGGAGGAGTAGCAATCTTAATTTCAGACAAAATACCCTTCAAGCTATTAAAAATCAAAAAAGATACAGAAGGCCACTACATAATGATAAAAGGCTCAATCCATCAACAAGAAATATCTATCCTAAACATATATGCACCCAACATAGATACGCCAACTTTCATAAAGCAACTTCTAGGAAAACTAAAGAAAGATATTGACTCTAACACCATCATAACTGAGGACTTTAATACCCCACTCACAACCCTAGACAGATCATCAGACAAACACAGCAAGGAGATCCGGAACCTCAATGTGACTTTGGA
>NW_007178992.1:0-1251 GCF_000164805.1 Carlito syrichta
AATTAGACTTGAATACTGAATGTAGCTCCATCAAGTAACATGTGCATTTCATATTAGAGCTTCAGGACTGAGGATTACTTGTGAAAAATCACACAGCAAAATTCAGCAAAGGTATCATTTTATGCTCACTCAAGTATGAGCAGAGCAGAAACAATTCCTAAAGTAAAGTAACTTGACAGGAAGAGAAGAGCTAACTTTCCTTCAGGTCTGTCAACTAAGAACTATTGAAAAGGTGTGGGGTCTAGGCTTTAGATGCAATATCATACCTGAATAATGTTCAGAATAATGTCAAACTTTGAGAAAAATTCCCACACAATGAAGCAATGTGAAATTTTATTCAAATATTGTGGTTAAATTATTACTGAAATAACAATAACTAGATTTAATTTTAATCACTTTTTTATATAGTTCATTTTTGTTTCCACCGATCATTGAATACCAGTAATAAGATCATGCTTGTTTATCAAGCATTTAATTTTCATTTGATTTTTAAGAAAATATTAAGTATTATTTTTCCCATTTTTCAATTTCTCGAGAAAACTAGAACTCAGAGCTATCATCCAACTTGCGCAATCAATATCACATAACTAATGAATGGTAGGTAAGAATGAAATTTCTCTATTTTTTTATTACTCTAAGTTTTTGTTTATTCAGCATTTTTACCTTAAATTATACTCCTTTTCTAATGCATAATGATACCTGGTACAATTTAGAATATTAGTAGAACATGGTTCTTCTTAGATTAATTTTTAAACAATATAAATAATGATGTTTGTTGTTTACCTACTGAAATTATGAAGTATATTTTTGAAGTCACAAGAGGTAAACCATCTCCAATTCAGTTTTTTCTTTTCTGGAGATGTTTCAGATTGTTTTGTTATCCACTAAATAAACAGATACTTAAATAGTTTTATTTAATAACAAAAGCAAGCTTTAAAACTCTTACAATAAGTTTCCCCCACCTACCTTGAAGGGTCTATGTAAATGTCTTTAGGTTTCATCTCAAAATTCTGAATTTTCAATTTCATGGATTTCCAAAACAACCACAAATTTATAACTACCATAAATTGTATGCTTACAATGTGCCAGGAATCGTTGTTAAGCACAATGACTCCATCAACTTTCACACCAGTACAATGACCTTAAGCACAATGTCTCCATCAACTGTCACATCAGTACAATGATGTATTGTTATTCTTAATTCATAGATATGGAAATGAAATTCAGAGAGTCTTTGCATCTTTCTCAAGG
>NW_007178993.1:0-744 GCF_000164805.1 Carlito syrichta
TCAGAATGCAAACAATGAAGACCCCCCCAGAATGACAGGTCCCAAAACACAAACCTAGACATCAAGACATTAATGGAGAGATTAAAAAGAATTGAGGATACTCAAGAAGAAACTAGAAAGGAGCTGATATCTGAGATAACAGAAATAAAGAATACTGTGAATGAAATAAACAATAAACTGATAAGCATGGAAAGCAGAATTACCCAAGCAGAAGAATCTCAGAGCTTGAGGACCAAAATATAGAGCTAACCCAAACTCTCAAAAACACAGAAAACAAGCTCACAAAGACAAAAAAAACCTTCAAGAGATGAGCGATTACCTCAAGAGGCCTAACCTAAGAGTAACTGGCGTGCCTGAGACAGAGACCACATTGGAACAAACATTCCATGAGATCATTCAAGAAAGCTTCCTTTATCTAATCAATGATGCAAAAATTCAAACACAAGAGATCCAGAGAACCCCTGCAAGACAACAAATGAGAAAACCAACTCCTAGACACATAATAATTCACCTAAACAAAGTAGGAATAAAAGAAAAAAATCCTAAAGGCAACAAGAGAAAAAGGCCAGATCACCTACAATGGAAAACCAATTAGAATAGCAGCAGATTTATCAACAGAAACCCTGCAGGCTAGGAGAGCTTGGAGCCCTATCTTCAAAGTCCTAAAAGATAAACAATTTCAACCCAAAATAACCTACCCTGCCAGATTAGCTTCATCAGCGAGGGGAGAATTAAAATCTTTCC
>NW_007178994.1:0-976 GCF_000164805.1 Carlito syrichta
AAACCATTTCTGGATCTATTGACAAGCCTCTGGAGACACATTCACAGATTTTTTTTTTCATTACTTTTCCCCACGTTAACTTGTTACATTTCAGCTTCAGTGTACTTTCTGCTTTCTATCTTCAAAATAGTCCATTAATAATTAAATACCAATATAAAAACAATATATTACTAGCCTATTTCAAGATTTGTGACAGTTTAAACAAATTAAAACTTCGTAACAATCAAAACCATCCCAGGGGAGTTGCTCACCTATGATTACTTGTTATACCTCAAACAATCTCAAACTACTTCCTATCAAAAGTGAAATTTTTGATATAGTTTTTTTTTTTGGAGTTGGGGTCTCCTTCTGTCACCAAGGCTGGAATGTAGTGACACCATCACAACTCACAGCCACATTGATCTCCTGTGCTTAGCAATCCTTCTGCCTCAGCCTCTCTAGTAGCCGGGACTACAGGAGTATGCCACCATACCCAGCTTATTTTTATTTTTTAAATTTTTTTGTAGAGATGAGGTCTCACTGTGTTGCCCAGACTGGTCTCAAATTCCTGTGCTCAAGCACCCCTCTTGCTTCGGCCTCCCAAAGTGCTGGAATTTCATGCATGAGCCACCTCTCCTAGCTAATAATTTTTTTATATGGATTTTTTTAAAAATAGAAAATAAAATAGGCACCATTACTGCCTTAAATGACATGGACTTTCTGGGGTGCCTTCATGAATGGGGGTGAGGGGATGGTTCCCAAACATGGGATCAGTTCCAGTCTTGGTGTTTTACAGATGGCGACTGATGTCCAGAGTTTTAGCTGCTTACCCGAGGTCACATAGCTAGAAGGTTGGAGAGGAGAGTCCAGAACTGAAATAATGTCTTCTGTCACCCTCAACCTGTGTCCTTTTCAATGTCCAGTGACATTTTATATGGCCTTTCTTATATGTATCTCCACTTAAGATGCATCTAATCCAGTGGCCCCATGGGTCATA
>NW_007178995.1:0-10824 GCF_000164805.1 Carlito syrichta
CACACCTATACACAGAAGAGCCAGTCACTTGCTCCTCTGGGCTCCCACGGACCTTTGTGGCTCCTCTCAGTGCTACCATTGTTCCCCTCGCTGAACTGGCCGTTTCTTGAGAACAAGAACCACCCCAGCACCCAGCACAGGGCCACGAACACTACCGTCACTGATACATGCTGACTGGATGAGCAAATAAATGTCTGAATGAGTTGAGCATCTGTCAGACTGGGAGGCTGTGCAGAGCCTTTGACAAGTCCCAACTGGAGAATCAAAGCTCAAGCTCCTAGCATTTTGGAACAAAAGCCATGCTCTCTGCATCAACTAGTCTCCTTTTGAGAAACAACCCCTGGCACCTGACAATTAATTCAACAAAGTTAAACAATTGGGTCCTGGTAGAGTGGGACCCCCAATCACAGGGCCCCAAGTGACCATGCAAGCTGAGCTGTCCCTCCTGGGCTTGTGCCATCTGATCCACGGAACCATAAAGTTGGGCAGGCAGTGACAACACTGCATCACCCAAGGGCAGAGATCTAAAGGAGATCAGACCGAGCCAGCCCTGGAGGCACACTGAGTTCTAGGAGGTTTAACCTACTCTTAACACTTACTCCTGTGCATTGCTGGCTCTCCCTCAACTGACACCTAGGGCTTTCTGGGGAGTTCCCAGTAACCAGTTTCCTGAAGAAAAAGGCCCTGGGAGCACGGTTTGCAGATGACACTGCATGATAAGCAGAAACTAGCTGGAAGTTGAGCTGTGGGGCTCATCCACACACAGGTGTGACTCTAATGGGATTTAAGGAGAGGAAGTCCTCCTAGGAGTCACAACTGGGAAAGTGCATCCAGTTGAGCTCTTTATCCAGAAAGCAACCTGGCTAGGGGCACTGATCAATAGTGCTGATTAAGCCTAGCCAGAGGGTCAGAGATCTGGAAGGAACAAGATTGGAGAACAGATAGAAATAACAATGCAATAACATACTCAGAGAGTACTCATTATGTGCAAAGCACAATTTAATTGCTTTGCCTACATATATATGAACAGTGGGCAGATCTCTCAGGATGGGCTGTTTCAATTGTGTCCCATGTGAATGCTCACTAAAAGGAGTGTGATGATATAGCTTGCAGAAATCTGTCAACCTCTTTCTCCAGACATCCCAGTGCTTAGTCAATGAGCCAATGAACAAAATTATCATAGTAGAAGGAATGGCTGTTATGCATGAGTTCGACATGGATTCACCTTCACATTAACTTTTAACTTAAACATTTTATTTAATCATTATTAACCCTGCATTGAATTAAAAGTAAGATTTATATTTTTATGTATAATGCACAAATATACAATTACTAAATAGATATATACAGTATATCTGTATAAATAATATTTCATAGGGAAGAACATTTAGGACAAAAATGTCTAAAAACCCTCCTTAGTAATAATTTTTAAAAATAGGTGAAGCTGCTCTATGGAGTCTTCTTACCCTTAGCCAAGGGGACTGTGCATGATACAATCTATAATTATTTAGAACTTAATAATATACTGAAGACTGAAAATTGTGGAAGTTCATTCATTACAGAAATGGCCTCTGGGCTAATAAAGGTGATTTTAAAAACATGAACAAGTGTCTATCCTCATTTCCCCTGCCATTCCCGCTTCCTGTTCCCAATACTCTTTCGCTTGCCTGTGACGAGACTTGCTCTTTCTCCCAGTCCGACTTGCTTTCAGTCCTGACACTTGCAGAGTGAGGAAGTGCCAACCCCTTGTCCTATCAAATTCTAGGCTCTGTGGGAGAAGAAAAAGATGGGGAGCCCTGCAATTCCAGTGGCCTGCAAGTAGGAAGGGCAGAATTCATCATGCGTATGACCCACTCTTAACTCTAACACTTGAAACTCAATTTTTATTAGAATCGCATCCCTGAGTTGCTTGCCAACTCCCATCCCCTCCATTTTCAGATGGACATCACCTGGGAATCTCAGGGAGGCCCTGGACACAGTACCCACTGAGAATCCTTCCTAGGAGTCCATTAAGTCGCCTGTGCCCTTGTCTATCTGTCCCTAATACTATCGAGCCCCTAAGGAAACCAATACATAGTCCTCAATGGAAGAGCCTCTGCTTCCAGCACAGACCACCTCAGCAGATCTCAATTCATGGCCACAGGCAAGGAGCTATCTCACTCCGGATAGAGTTTTGTTTCCTTTGTTTTGAATTTTTTATTTTTGCTTAATTTTGCCTCCAAATAAAATTGAGAAGTATTTTGTCAAGTTCATCTCTACAATAAATCAAAAAATTAGCCGGGCGTGGTAGCGCACTCCTGTAGTTCCAGCTACTTGGAAGGCTGAGGTGGTGATGAAGGATCACCGGAGCCCAGCAGGTTGAGGCTGCAGTGGCCGGAAGCAGCCACTGCACTCCAGTGTGGGTGAGAGTGAGACTCCAACTCAAAAATAAACAAAAAAACATTGCATCAAAATGTTGATTGAAATTTCATAAAATTAATAGATTGAGAACTCACATCTTTGTAACACTAACTCCTCTCCCATCCAGAAACATGGTATGTCTCTCCATTTATCTTTGGCAGCCTTTGGGAAGTTGCTATAATTTTCATTTAGGCAGAATTCATTTTGGTTTTGGGGGGTTTAAGATGTTGCGTACAATTCAGGATTAGGTATACAAGTGGTTGTCATACAGGTAAAGTTTGGGCCTACTTTCTTTTTAAAAGTTGTTCACTAAGCAGTAATCGTTCCTTTATTGCTTATAGTCTACAAGAGGGGAGAGGTGGCCATTACAAGGCCCTCACTGTCCACAAGACTGTCTCCAGTGATTAGGAACCTAATAATGTGGGAATTGGAGATGGTGAGGGCTTTATGGAGAAAAGGATTCTGGGCTGTACCCTCTCCAAAGCAGAGAGGAGGATCTGATAGCTCTTAGTGAGTAGGGTAGAGATGAGGACATCTTCAACATGGGGGCACTTTGGCACCCAGCTCAAAATGCTCCCCTCCATCCTATCTCCCGCCACCATCCAGGTGATTTCACTGTCCAAATGGATAACCTAAGCAACCTCCTCACTTCCCAGGCCACTGGCCTTTCATCTGCAGGAATTGTCTTCTCTCCCCTTCAGGCTCCACTCCTTAAACCTCACCATCACTCATATTTCTCTCTGCTGTATCTTCTCAGTTGTATCATCCTACTGTCTTACTGACCAGTCCCCCAATTCACCCTTCCAGTTCTCTCCCCCTTCCTAGATACCTAGAACACTGCCAGACATATAGCAGACACTCCTATTCACTTAATATTATGCCCTTGTTCATAGACTTCGTTGAGACTCCGGTCCACAGACCCCAGTACTGTTTCCCAACCTATCACATTCCCCTCATCTCCCCATGCCTGCTTGGGTCTTATAGTGTTATCTTTTCCACCACTCTGCATACCTACTACATGCCAGGTATTACAGAAACAGTAGTGAAGATACAGATTCATCCATCCATTCACCATCCATCCACCTTGTCAGGGAGTGGGCTGCAGGAGTAAATGTTCAACTTCTCTCTCTCCACTGGCTCCTGCCCTGCTCAAGTTTCTCTCCTTCTCCAAGAAAATTCTCCCTTGTTCCCATGTCTCCCTTTAGTTACCTACCTCTCTCTCCTTTCTGTCTCATGCAAATTTCTCAAAAGGAGATTCTATATTTGATGTCCAGACTTTTCTATCTATACTTTCTACTCCAGACTTGGCCACCTCAGTCCTCTTCTTTAAAGTATGTTTTCTATGACTACAATTCCCATGACTCCACCCCACTGAAATCTCTACCTGCCCTGCAGGCTAGACACAAGGCCCAATCTATCCCAGAAAAGCGTGCTAATCTCACTCCTAGGAATCCAACAATGTCATCTCAAACTAAGCATAGGATAAGGTGGAAATTCCCAATTTGTTCATTTTTAAATGTGATACCAAAATGTGACAGCCCACCAAAAAAAAGCAATAAACTCAGAAACGGCAAATAGATTTAATGCAGAGTGTCAACTTCAATTGATTGATAGTGGCTGCCTAGAGTGCTGTGTTCAGTAAGTTTCTAAGGATGCACCCTGGCTTGAAGAGAAAGACTGCCGGGATGAACAATATCTGAAAACACAAGTAAAAAAAAAAAAATGAAAGTCAACTGACATCCAGCAAATATAAAGGAATTAAATGCCAAAAGCAGCGTCTTAGCACACCGTCAATATCATTCTCCAACCTGGGCCTTCCTATAACAACCCAGTTCCTTGTCCCAGCCCTATGAGCCCCAGTTGCCCCTACCAAAACCAAGGCAGATACCTGAAATCTCACTTGTAAGAGAAACCACAGGCACCAGAGCTGCTACTGGTGCTGGCACCAGCTCCACCAAGGCCAGCGAAAAACCCAAATGTAAGAGTGGCAGTCAGGCTGGCACCAGCACTGAAGCCACTACCAGTGCTGGTACTGGTATTGGTACTGGTACTGGCACCAGCTGTGGCACTGCCACTCTCTTGGGCTTTGGCTTTAGCTTCAGCTCCCGCCTGGATCCGGGCTTTGGCCCAGGGTCCGATATCAGCTTCGTCCCAGTTGCAGGGCCCAGCAGCATTCTCTGAGCCAAGCCCAATGCCCATTCGAGCTCTAATCTCAGCCCTCGCCTTGGCTTCAGCTGCAGCCTCGGCTGCAGCCTTCAAATCTGCTTCCATTGCCTCTCGGTACTGAGCTGCCCATTCCTTGGGATCTTTCTTTTGTACCTGAAACAGAAAGAACAACCATCAAAAGGTTGTAATCGTAATCGTAATCAGAGGATTAAGCACCTACTGTTTGCTAAGCACCATGCTACATGCTGTAGATAACAGCAATTATACAGCAAGTACTACTAGTAATTATACACCTAATATTCCATCCCTGCTCTGACACTTACTAGCTCCGTCATGACCTTGGACATGTCACCTACCAACCTCTCTGGGCCTCAGTTTTCTCATCTGTAATAGGGCAATGACATATTAATTGTAAGGATTAAGCGATTCAGAAAAAGTGCCTGGCACAGTGTGTTGGCAATTAACAGAGGCTTCAGAAAATTCAGATAAGAACTGCAGGCTCCTCTGCAGGCAGCCTGCCCCAGCCAGAGGCATCCCATGCTCTTGATATGCCAAGCTCAGGCAGCTCTCCAATTACCTTGCAGGCAAACTTGAGGACTTTCATCTTGCTGGTCTCATAGTAGGAGCGCAGGCCCCAGAAGAACTCATACTCAGGGGGATTGCTATTGGGGACTCTGGCATAATCCAAGTACCTTGAAAAGAGAGGTTCAAAGCCTTTATTTCTAAGACTACCCACCACCTACCCATGCATGGACTAAACAGGCTCTAGATGGCAACCTCCCCGACTAAACACTGCAGCTTTTCTTCCAATATTGAGCCCTGTCTCATTGTTCCTGCCTGAAAGCCATGTGAAGGTGCAGGGGGGTGGGGGGGAGGCACGTGTAGGGCATTTGTTTATAGAGAGGCCACAGTGTTGTGCCCCTCATCACAATAACCCCAGGTTCCTGTTGGGTATGTTGTAAACAGAGGAGCCATTCTTCAGGCCACCTGCTCTGAGCACACCCCACCACAAGGGTCTTGCTGTGGACTAGCCAAGCCCTGGAAAGGTCTACCATAGAAAACAACTAGAAAGACTACAAAGAAAGAAACACTCAGCCAAGAGCAGCATGCTCCATGAGTACTCCTGAATCCCTGATCCTTTGTGTGTGTGTGCACATGCCTGTGCGAGTGCCTGCACATCCTCCGAGGACCAAGGATAGGGTGAGCCCTGGCCTAAAGATCAGGAGAGTTGGGCTCCAGGCCCAAACAGGCCCCTTAGCAGCCATAGGCCATGTTCAGATTTCCCCTCTTGGAGTCCCAGGTCCCTCGACTGTAAAACGGAAATGAGATGACAGCAGTTCTTTTTCAGAGTATTTATGAAAAGAAAATGAGATATACAAGTCAAGTCCTCAACATGGTACCTGGCTGCCTGGAGCCATCATTCTATGGCATTTTATAGAAATTAATTTCTATGAAGCTCTAGTTAGCAAAGTAAAAAAAAACCAAGGCTTTGGAGTCAAGTTCTAAACATAATTCTTCTGTTTGCTAGCTGTGTAACCCTAAGCAAATGACTTCATCTTTCTGAGGCTGTTTCTGCATATGTACAATGCTGGTAACAATAATTCTTCTCTTGTGGAGTTCTAAAGGCAAATGTGAGAGTACATGTGAGGAAACATGCTGCTCCCATTCCCCATGACTGCTTGAGGAATAACCTACCACTTGCATACATGCATACACACAGGCACACATACATGCATGCACCATGGCTTTATCACTCAGTTCTGAAACAAATCAAATGTATGGGATACACTAACACCAGACACTTACTTCTGCTTCACAAACTCATCAGTGATGAGCTTCTTTACGTCCCCAAAAAGTGAATGATGTATCCTGATGGCAGAGAAAGAAAAATAAAGAAATCAATTCAATCAGGGCCATAGCACTTCCCAGATATGGGCAGAGGCATTTACAAGATGGAAGAGAGGTTTCCAGCACAAGAGGGAAGCGCCATAGAAGCCCAAGAGACACAGAGAGGGAGCAGAGAGCCCTTATCCACCAAGGTCAGAACCCAGGACCCTCTACCCAGTCCATCACTCCCCGCCCACTCCACCAGACCACCAGGTTGATGCAATCCCGGGACCGTCCTTTCTTGCCAAAGGACAACACGGACAGCAAGCACTGAGAGAGCCCAATCATACCCAGGGCGCAGCCCCAACTTGCGCAGCACCTCCCAGATGACAGCTGCAAAGAGAGGCAAGAGGAGACAGGGACAGAAAATGAACACACGGAATTCAGCCCATGGCCACCTATTCAATGGCATACCCAGCCACTCACCCTCACTGGACCTATTTCCATTCATAAAGATGATGCTAAGAAGCACCATGAGGAGACCCAGCTTCGGTGAGTCCTTGGTCCTAAGGGAATAACAGAACAGAGAGAAGGTTTATGCTCAGTAATCTTCTGCAAAAGACACATCAGACAACTCACTAGACTAGCCTCTCCCAGATTCTTCACATATGGGAGAATTCTGCCCAGTCTATGCTTCAAACTCTATGTGACCCTGGGTGAGGCACTTAGACTTGCAAGTCTCAGTCAAAACTCACGAGTTTCCCATTCAGTAAAATGGGAAAATCACATCTTCCCCTCCCTGGGTTGCCAAGAAGATGAAAGAATGCCTGTCAACTTGGTACAACACAAGCACACAGTCAGTGTGAGTCTCTTTTCTCCCCCAGAACCTTTAGCCACAAGAGAATTCTAGGCAGAATCCCACTGGTGTTCCTGCCCTTCATGCCCTAATCCACCCACACGAGGAAACTCGCCTTGAGAACTACTACCAAGGCCAGGCTAGGTACTCCATAGGAAGAGACAAGCAACAACAGGCCTGCTTGCCTGGGAAGGAGCTTCTGCAGAGGCAGCAAACCTGACAGCAGGAATGCCCTGTCCCAAGCTCCTACACCCTCTAGTCAATCATAATCAGGCTACACTACTGCACACAGAGTTCGAACTATGTGCAGGAGCTGGGAGTGGGGCTTTTGAGACCATGTCTTTCCTGAATCCCTAAGAGGATGTATGAGAAGTAGGACAGGGAAGGGATAGCACCATGGACAAAAGCAGGTCTCCCACCCCCACCCCAGCCTTTTCCCAACTTACGTTCCCAGTATGCCTGCATCAGTGGGTTCTAAGGTGCTGAGAAGAATGTACAAGTGATCATTCTTATCAATTTCCTTCAACTGAATCCCAAATACCTACGGATGAGAACAGGTGTGAGATGATAAAATTCAGCTTCCTGGGCATGCCACAGCTCCCCAGGTACCTAGGGGTTTTGTGTGTGTGAGAAAGCAGTGAGATATGTACATAAAGCACATTGCTAAGTGTCTGGCACCCAGTAAGCACACAGCAAATGTGCTTTTGTCATCCACATTTTTGTGATTAGTGGGAATCTAGGGAGACAAAGAATGGGGAATGGAAGGGAGAGGTGAGCATCTGACATACATGGTAGGATGCAATTAGCTGCAAACAGAAGTAGGGAATAAGTTGGGTGGCTTAGGTCCTAGCTGTGTTCCCACCACTAACTTGCTATGTGACCCATGGTTAGTCTACACCTCAGCCACTGTCTGTTCATCTGCATAGTGATGAGGCTGGATTAGCAGGTCTCTGTGGTTCCCCTCAGAAGAGACATGTACACTTTTGCTCAATTCAAGGCTTCCCACTGTGCCCGTCCCCCAAGGCTGCCCCTTCACCTTCTCCAAGGAATAGCCTGCTCGTTCAATGATTTCAGGGTACACATCAGTGTATTCTTTGATGATGTCCTTCAGCATGTCTGCAAAGGGAGAGTGTTGCAAACACCTGGGCTGCAGAGATGCCCCATGCCCAAGCTATACATCCTTTGCCAATGATGGAATGGGTGGCATAACCAGGTTCTGAGCTTATCAACAGAGATACTAGCACTGCCAAATTAGAATTTTGGAAGAACAGAGATAGAAGCATAAAAACATGGGATGCCTCCAACACACTGGCATGAGGGCAATGGAAGGCATAGTTTGAGGCAGAGAGTTTTAGAACGCTACCTGAGCGCTTGATGGGAATCTTCGTCTGGTCTTTAGCCAACAGGTACTTCACCAAATCATTTGCCTGGAAAAACAGAAAAAGATGGAATTATCAAAATAAGTTTACAGAAAAAATTGAAAGGATGGCAGAGAGCAGTCAAGGAAATGGAAAAGTCAGACCAGAAAGGGCAGAGTTCTTACCCTTCCTTGCAAAAGGGCCACATCACGAGGTGGTGATGCTTCAGGTTCTTGGGATGACTGGAGCTTGGCAGCTCTACGGCGAGCTTTGCCCCTACGGGCTTTAGGTGACCTCAGGGACAGCAAGGCTCTCCGGGCCCAAGCAGCCAACCGAGTCCTTGATGCCCTGCGGGCCCAAAAGGCTATGGGACCCCTTGAAGCCCTGCGGGCCATTGAGGCCATTAGGGCCTTTGAGACCCTTCGGCCAACTGTGGTTCCAGAAGCCTGACTCTGATCACTGCTGCCATCCTCTTCCCCATCCAGATGCTTCACCTACATCAACAGAGAGGAATCTCAACATTACCAGATGAAGCAGGTAGTGCTTTCTCCTCAAATCATCTCTTCAAGGAAGCATCCCCTAATACCACCCCCAACCTAATTCACAACAGCCTGACACTGGCCATGCTGAGTCCTGGGCTTGTTTCTCACTGACTTCCATGCAGGAGTTTCATCTGCCCCAGCAGACCAGGAGCAACCCAAGGGCAGGCCTAAGGCTTCTCCTCTCTCTATGAGGATCACTGGCTCTGCTTGAACCATGCTTATTATGCCACTTTACCTCCCTGGATCTCAGCTTCCTTCTCTATAAAATTGAGAATACAAGAATTACTTTTGAGATTTAAGGGGATAACCTGTGTGAATATGTCTAGCTCAAGGCCTAACACATGGCAACTATTATGTAAATATAAACCACATCACATTCAAATTGCAGCTATGCGCTCTGAAGACACGAATTACATCACATTCCTCTCAGTGATCCCCACAGCCTTCAAGAGCACAGGGGTCTTTCTAAATCTTTGCACAACAAATGAGCTGACTAAGAGGAAAGGAGTGGAAAAGCCAGGGTGGTCACTGCAGAAGTCTTACCTTTCGGGCTTTCTTGGCCTTCACCTTGGGCCGAGTATCCTGATTCTCCTGAGCCTGGGCAGCTGCACTCTCAGGCTCAGGTTCAACTGCGGGAGCCTGAGAGGCAGCAGCCTCAGTCTCCGGGACTTTTGCATTGACCTTCTTATCAGCCACACAGCTGACTTTTTTGGTCTCAGTGGCAGGCATTGTCACAGCTTGCGGGTCAGCATTCTGCTTCTTGGTATCAGTTGCTGGACTCTTATTTTCAGCTGCCTGGGTATCAGTCACCTGAGTGGTAGGTGAGGTCTGGGTGGCAGCTCCCTCCTGAACCTCTGGGGTCTTTGAGATCTCTGTGGCCTGTGAGACCCCTGGGGCTTTTGAGACATTCACATCCTTTGAGACCTCTGGTGCCTTTGAGGCCTTTGGTGTCTCTGAAACCTCCAAATTCTGGGTCACCGTCAGTAGGGTCTGTATTGCTGAGCCGCTGTCCTTTTCTGAAGTTTCAGCCTGCAAGAGGAAGCAGGGAAGCTCACAGACCTTCTCTCCATCCCAATTAGGCAAATGGCTCAAAAATTCCAAGGCCACGCTTCTCTGACCTGTACTGACTCCTACCTGCAGTGTGCTCTGATCACCTCAGCCCCACAAAGTCTCCCCTTTCTCTGAGCAAGAATTGATGGTGGAAGAGGGGCCCCTCTCTCCCTCCCTCAATAGGAGGAATGCACCCAGGTGGGAAAGTGGGTGGAGAAGAATAAGTATGGGAAGGTAAGTACAAAGGGACTTGGGGCAGAAAGAACAGAAAAAGGCCTTACCTGGAAGCGAGTTCGACCCGCACCACTCTCGCGTGTGTCAGACATGCCTCAAGGTGGCCTGGCAAGAGCTGAGCCTGAGGGAGAGAAGGCCTGGGTCAAGTGGAGAGCCCACTCAACGTCTTCTTCCCTGTTCTGCCTAGAGGTTGACTCTCACCTTCCCTAGGGCCCTAATCCCAAACCCTTCCCCCACGCCCCCAACGACTCCGCTCTCAGATATAGAAATTCAAAGCGTCTAAATCTTAATTCTCTGCAGCCGCAGCCGCAGCCGCACCCTCCCCTTCTCCAGGAAGATGTGCCAGCGCGGCAGCTCAGAGGACCCCGCCCCTTTTCCCGTGCACCCACCC
>NW_007178995.1:10844-30039 GCF_000164805.1 Carlito syrichta
CCCCCCCCCCCCCCCCAGCCGCAGGTCGATAGAGCGCATGCGCGTCCGCTGCAAGGCCCATCTCAGCCCCGCCCGCTTTCCCAGCACAAGCCCTTTCTTTGATGTCCACCGTGCACATGCGCAATCAGCAGCTGGCCCGTCTCCGTGCTGGCCCTTCTCAACACGCCCCTTTCTTGCGATATAGTGCGCATGCGCAGTGATCATGGTCTCAGTCCAGCACCCTGCCCCAACACACACCCTCCTCTCCAGGTCCGCAGTGCCATTCGGTCCCGCCCCCTCCCCAACAAGCCTCCCTCCCAAATTTTTGCAGTCTGGTGGTCCTGGTCCCTCCCCTACTCACACCCTCCCCCCTACTAAGTCCACCTTGTCTACCGGCCCCGCCCTTTTTCCTAACACACCCCCCTCCAAACTGGGGTAAAGCGCATCTTGGTTCCGCCCCTTCCCTATTACACCCCCTCCTCAAATCAATACTGAGTTAGTGATTCCATCTTGGGCCTGGCCAAACCGAGTCCAGTCCCCTCCCTTCCCAGCCGGATGAATCCGGAACGATCCGGTCCTTACGGCAGGTTTTCTCCAAATCCCAAAGGGTGGGACTAAACCCTAGCGGGCTCTCTTCCAAAACCGGGTCCCACTGCTCACCTCGTCCTTCTCCAATTCTCGAGTGCGTCCACTCTCTTCAAGCCCCTCCGAAACTCAGAGACTGCCCTTCCCCCTCTAGGCCGGAAGTGGTCCCGCCCCTTTCCGCCTCCCTAGGGGGCCTCCGTCCCGGACTGTTTGCCCCTCCCCCTCTCCCTGCTCCTCATTCCTCATGCCCCCCTCCGTATTCCTTGTGCCTCGCTCCCTACTCCCTATTCCCCCATCGCATTTCCTATTTACCTCACATAATTTCCTACTCCCATTCCTTACATCCTCCTCCGTGTTACCTACGCACACCCTACCCCCCAGTATTCCTTAGCCCCTCTATGCATCCCTAGCTCTCTTCTCTGGATCTCCACTCCCCCTCAGTATTCCCCTGCCCCCTTGTATTCCCCGTCGCCCACCCAATATGCCCGGTTCTCCGTTCTTCTCCCCTCCTCCGCTAGTCTCTACTCCTCAGTCCGTACAGCTTACTACTTTCTCACTCGCCCTCATTGCCCACACCCCACTCCGGGTCACCTCTACTCCACCTGCAGGGGTGCGTAAGAATTGCCCACCTGCCTGGCTGTGGGTTCGAGGGGGCTGGAACTACTATCTAGCCGCCAGAAACCCCAATCTCAACGCTCCTAACCTTGTCCTGAGCGAGTCCGCGATGCGTCTGGCCTCTCTCAGTCCCTCTCGAAGTCTCTGCCTCCTGGACTAGAGCTGCAGACAACCCAGCCCAGCCCCTTTCCGCAGCCCCCTGCCACCCCCCCTCTCCTTCCTCGGGGGTGGGGCAATGAGGCCCCGCTCAGGGCTGTCTGACGCCAAAGCCCATGTTTATGCCACTGTACCAGGCTCGGTCTGAAGCCCTTCCAACCCAAACCACCCCCTGAAAGCGATTCATTCATTGAATTTATTTATTTTTATATCTTCATTTTTTTCTTATTACAAAGGTAATATGTTGTTAGGAAAATTCAAATAATGCAGAAATATGTAACAGCAATATGTGTAACACCAAAGGCCACCCTTAAATCATTCCCCAGAAATAATCACTATTAACATTTTGATATACATTCCTCCGGATTTTTTTCTATTCATATACTAATTATTTGGATTTTCTCCCTGACAAATGGTACGCTATATCTACTGTCCCGTGACCTGTTTTTTTCTGTTATATATTAAACATCTTTCCATTAGTGCACATTTTTCATAGCAGCTGCATGATCTTATCTTGTATAGATGTTCCATAATTTATTTACCCAGTCAAGTTATACATGGACATTTAGATTTTTTTTTCTTACTGTTGCAAACAATGCTACAAGGAACATCCTGCTATCTATATTGGACATTTTTTACATTTGTGATATTTTTGCTAACTCAAATGCTATAAAAAGTCTTCCATTGTTATATAAAATTTGTCAACTTACTCCAGAAAGTACATCTACTAACATTCCCACCAACAATGTCTCTCATGTTTACATATTACAAATATTTTTGATATTATTTATGAGTTTTTGCCATACAAAATGGTTTAATTATTATGTAGTCAAATATATCAATTTTTTTTCTTTATCACAACTGGATTCTGTTTCTTGCTTAGAGATGCCTTCCCATACTCCTACAATAATCCCCCTTTAATGGCTTTATTACTTACATTTAAAAGTTTAATCATTCCAAAATTTGTTTTCAGTAAATATTCAGCTTGATTTTCCTCCAAAAACATAGTCTTTTACCACTACACCATGTGCACCCATCTTTTTCCTCACTAGTTTGAAATGGCATCTCTATCGTGTAATAATTTCACATAAGCAAATGAGTCTATTGAAAAGAACCAAATAAGATATAAAATAATGGAGAGTAGATAAAATCATCATTAATTACAGAGTGTATGAATTCAGACCTGAAGAAACTCAAGAGTATCAACTAAAAAGTTATTCGAAACTATAACAAAATTCAGCGCAGTGGCCAGTTGGAGAAATAACATGCAATATCTTTCCTACATTCCAATGTAATTCGATTCAAATCATCACAAGCCTTCTGCTTTATGAGGTCACCTTTTCCTTAACTATGTGAATAAAATAGCATGAATCCCTATGTTCAACTTAAGACACACACACACACACACACACACACACACACACACACAATTTCCTGTGTATTCAAGGCAGTCTTCTGTTCTCCTGTCTCCTCTCTTTCTTTGAATTATTGTTTCCTCCAAGTTGTGATATCAGCTCACTACTTTCTTGCCTCCTACATTTTCTCCCCTATCCACATTACATATAGCCCCTCCTTTACTTCCAATCCTGGTGCCCTAAATTCCCATCCTTTCTAAATCATGGCAAGCATTGAATGGCAAAATAAGGACTTTGATTGAGGGATTCTAGGCATGAAACACAACATAGGTTTGTGTTTTAGGAAGAACACACTAATTGCTATATGAAGTATGGATTAGATGTCTTCTTGGGATCAGGAAGAGTAGCTATGATTTTGTAGTTATCCATGTAAGGAAATGGTCTGATTTGGCCTGGAGAGATGGCAGGTAGTGAGAAGTTACTGAATTCAGGAGATAGTAAAGAAATAAAAAGTAATAGGATTTGATGAGTACTTGGACTGTGGAGAGAGGGGTGAGGAAGAGGGAAGTGTCAAAGGAAACTCTTGGAAATCTGATTTGAGAGATTGTGTGGATATTCACGGAATATTGAAGGAGTGAGTTTAAAGGGAACTGAACATTAATTTTGAGGCACCTGTGGGACATCCAAGTGGAAATGCTCCCCCGGCAGTTCAATATATGTGTCTGTGTAAAAAAGAGATCTGGGCTGAGGGTGTAGATCTAGGAGTCATCTGTAAAAAAACAGAATTATCTTTTTTTTTTTTTTTTTTTTTGAGAGCGGGCCTCTTGTAGTACACTCGGAATTTGTTCCTCTGGATCAAACAGTCAATTAGTTTTTATCTGGAAGTTTTGAGAAGGTTGCATCACGATTTGCAGAAGAAATGTCCCGAGTTGTGGCAAACAGGCGACTGGTTCTTCCACTATGACAACACACCTGCCCTCACCACACTGAGTGCCCAGCAGTTTTTAAACAAAACGGCATGACCCCCATTTTCCCTATTTATCTGATTTCACCCTGAGTGACTTTTTTGTTTGTTTGTTTGTTTCCCTGGATGAAAAAAGTACTCAAAGGGAAACGTTTTGCTAACGTGAAAGAGATGAAACAAAAAAATGGCAGAAGCACTAAAAGGCATCAAAATTGACAAGCCCAAAAACCATTTTGAGCAGTGGAAAATGCATCTCGATAAGTGTATTGCCTCAAATGGAGAATACTTTGAAGGTGCCTTAAGTTTACACATGTAAGAATAAATACACAATTTTTATAAATAAATTCCAGTTGGAGGGAGTCCTCACTCATATAAACGATTCTTTAGCTCATAAGAAAGCACAAGAGCACCCTGGAAGCATGTATAGTGGCCCAGAGAAGAGCTGTGGAGACCAGCAGCATAGTTGATATAGGTGGAGGGAAAAAGAGTTCATGAAAGAGGTTGACAGGAGTGACCAAAGAAGTGGCTAGAAAAACAGGAGAGAGGGGTGTCACAAAACCAAGGGAAGAGATTGCTTCCAAGCAGGGTCAAGATCAATAGTGATGAATGCTGCCAAGAAATCAAGAAAAGTAAGACCTGGAAACATCAAATTTTGACAATCAAGTGGTGGTCTCCGGGGACCCTGGAAGGAATAGTTTCTGCACAAACATAGATTGCTAATTGTTCACCCTGTTATTCATTCTCCACTTCTTCCTTAGTAATAGGACATCTGACTTTTAGTTAGATACATTCCCTCCCAGAATAAAGACCATGGAGACTACCGTCATACTCTAAGGATAGTGGAGAAATAAACTATAAAGAACCTGGATCCCTAACAAATTCATGGAGCCACTATGAACTGCCTACCTCTGGATTTCTTTTAGGTGAGACAAATACATGTATGTCTTATTTAAGCCATTTTTTATCAATATTTTTTATTTTGATATTGTGGGGTACAGTTTAGGGTTAGGTATACAAATATGCTTCGTTCAGGCACCCTTTAAGCCATTGTTATTTGCGTCTATTCTATGTAGCAGTTTCCTGATTGCAGGGAGTTGAGATACAAATGGCAGGTGAGGTATTCATGACAATGAGTATGGATTGCTTTTCCAAGAAACACCTGAGCCTACTTTCAAGGCTCTCCCAAAAGCTAGCCCTAACTAATTTTCCAGCCTTTTTCCTGCTGTTTTATTTTTTTTTTTTTTGAGCACTACGTACATTTTCCTGTATTCCACCCAAACAGAACACCTCACTATTACCAGATGTGCCCTGACTTTCTTGCCTAGGAGGCTTTGCTCATGTAATTTCTTCCCCATGGAACACCATCTATTACATCTATCCCTCTAATATGTCTACACTCTTTTACAACCTCCAACACTTTAAGCTTCACAATGTTTTAGGTCCCAGCTGTGGTCTTTGGAATTCTGAGGTTAAAAAGGAATACAGAGTCAGAACCTTAGGAGATATTATTGGAATCAAGAAAGCCAGACAAAATCTCAGTCCAAATTCATCAGAGATGTATTCCCCAAAATGTTCAAATCCAAACTTCCCCAGTCTCCTCCCAATTCCACCACCTTCATAATACAATACCATAAACACCCTTATCTTATGACCTGGGGACAAGAGGACAGAGGCAACCTTATCAGGAGAGAAAGGACAAATTAGTTTACAATCTTTATCCTTTGAACAGAGAGATTTCGCCTCATCTTCTCCTTGTGAAGTTTGGAATCATGATCTTCAACGTTCACCCATAAACTCTGAAGAACCTAGATCACCAAGTCTCAGACCCATTTCCAGTATCCATAGATCAGTAGACAGATACCTGAAATCATACAGATCCTACATATCAACTAAGAGGAGAGATGAAAAGCTGAGTTATCACCCGGCAGGTCTGTTCTGGAGATAAGAAAAGATAAGCTAAGGATTGCTTAGTGCAGAATGTCATGATGGAACTGTCTAACCGCAGAAACATCCAAGACTTCAGACCCCTGAAGCTCAAAAGGGAAGCCCAGAATATTCCACCACCTTTCCTATCCCGGCACATTTCCTTCCCCCAAACTATACAGAATCAATATCTCTGAATTTGAGAAAATTCAGAGGTAATGCCAGGAAAGACAGACAAAAGTTTCCTTCCAAAGCTATCCATCACTTCTTTAGTCATCTAAATCATGCAGCACACCATAGCAATCAGCTTTAAATTGAATACAGGCTTTCTTGTTCTTCAATTTCCACAGCTATTCCCACCATCGGGAAAGACCTAACAGCTGTCCCTTTTCCTGGGTCCCATGTCCCATCCTTTTTGGGTCCTTTCTGTTCCCTAACAGTCTGGCAACTCCCCTCCTTTCTTTTTCCAGGCTCGTATGTCCTCTCTCTTGGGCTGCTGGTGAAATCTCATTTTTGCCCTTTTATATGTAGGATAATTTAACTCACTTTGTGTCACTCTAAACCCTGAGAGCTATCTTTCCACTACATAATGACTATAAATTGTTAAACAAAAGGCAAATTTCCCATTGATGAGGAAACCTGCTACCCATTTTTGGACTAGCTCTCTTTCTCCCCTGCTTCCTGTACACTGAGTCCTTCCTCAGCACAAACCTGTGAGGCAAGATCCGGCCAAACAGAAAATGAACACCAACTATGTATTAGGCACCACTATGGAGGTGGCCCTTGCTCTTAAGGGGCTTACATTTCTTCTGTGAGCACTAGCCTCATTTCACAGAGGCCAACACTGTGGGTGAGAAAGGTAACATGCCCAAGGAAAAGTAATTAATGAGTGGAGCAGAGAGGACTTGAACCCAGGTAACTGGAATACCAAATACACTATACTTTCTCTGATGTTTGAAATCTCAGGATACCCTTTCCAACCCTCTTCATAAACATATGCTAGGCACATTACAGCGTTGTTTTCATCTATGGAAGCAAATCTAACTGGATAGCCACACACCCTATTTAGAGATTGCCATAGGATATATAATTACTTCATTGTTATGAGATTAACATACAGTTTTTAAACATTTGATTTTTATTAAATGCATTTATGTACATAGCAACAAGTCAAATCGTACAAAAAAAATACAATAAAAAACGAATAGTCCCCTGTCTCGACCCTCTCCATCTCCATTCCCATTCCCTCAAAGCCACTTTTTAAAAGTTTTTGGTTTTAGTTCTACCAGTGGTTCCCTTCACAATTGTAGATAATATGTATTTGTTTTTTGGTTTATAAAACTTAGACAACATCCTATTGACTCTCCAAGATGGCAATAAGAATTTTGTTGATATACACTGCCTCACTTTTCCCTCCACTCCCCTGCAATGGTTAACATTGATATTCCTGTTTTGTTCTTGGTTAATTTTTCAACTTCAAAAAATTATACTGAGACCCCTATTTCTTGTTCCATCCGTTTTTTGACTCATAATTTTGACTGCCCCTTTTTTAGGACAAGGATATTAGGGCCACTACCCTTTTTCTGCCCATTCAATGTTCCACAATGTCAGTTTCACCTTTCCTTTTACATTGTTCAGGTTATTAACATTTATTTTCTGTTCTACAGTCACAATCAGGTCTTCCCTGCTTTGTCTCCCCAGGTTGACTCTACAACCTGAAAACTAGTGAACAGCATTCACATTATCGTGGTTATGTAAATAATTTTCAAAATCTAGCCAAGTACTAAGGCAGGAATACACTTCTTACTCTACAAGACCAATGTCACAATCTTTGGGCCTCTCAAAGGAGAACATTTTTAGTTCAAATCAAGACCAAATGGAGTAACTCATACTTTATCAGTGACTTATAATCATGCTGTGTTTTATTTTACTTTATATTTGAACCATAGCTTTTTTGAATAATTAAACACACACAGAGATTTCTAAGAGCCTTTCTTTTCCCCTTGAATTATGTGCTTTTATTGTATTCACTCATTCAACAAATATTTCTTCCCCATGGAATATTTATTGGGTGTCTACTATGTGCCAGGCACTATTCTAGGAGCTGAGGATAGGGCAGTGAAGAAGAGAGATAACATATCCTTGCTCCATGGAGCTGTTTCTAGTGAAGGAGAGAGAAAAAATAATCAGATAAATTAGTAAACTATATAAGAAATTAAAATGTGTAGTAAGTGCTATAGAGAAAAATAAAGCAGGGCAACAGGAATGGGGGAATGCCAGTGAGGGTGGAAGGTAATTTCAGGTTTAGATAGGTTGGTCACGGAAATGTATTATATATTTCAAAATAGCTAGAAGAGAGGACTGGAAATGGTCCCAACACATAGAAATGATAAATGCTCGAGGTGATGGATACCCTGAATACCCTGACTTGATCATTACACATTCTATGGATGTAACAAAATATCACGTGTACCCCATAAAGATTTACAAATATTATGTATCAATAATTTTTTTTTTAAAAATAAATATGTAGGTTGGTCAGGGAAAGATTCACTGTAAAGATAGCACGTGAACAAGCACTTGCATGAGATGAGAGAGCTAACCAAGTAGATACCTGGAGGAAAAACATTCCTAACAGAAAGAAAGTCAGTGCAAAACCCTGGGGAACAGCCATGCTTGGCATTTTTTTTTTCCATGCCTGGCATTTCCAAAGAACACAAAGGCCAGTGTTGCTAAAGTGGTGGAGGAAGGTAGGGAGGGAAGAAATAAGAAACGGGGTCAGGCAATGAGGGCTTTGGAAGCCATAGTGGGATCCACAGGAGGGATCACATAGGACTTTGGAAGCCATAGTAGGATCTACAGGAGGGTTTTGAGCAGAGAGGGGAGAGGATTTGACCTGGCTTTCCAAAGGAACCCTCTGGCTGTTGTGAAAACCTGCTGCTGGGGGGCAGAAGAAGAGGTGATAAAGGCAGAAGTAGGAGCACCAAAATTACTGCTGCTGCAGTAATTGTTTGCGTTGGATCTACTGTTTCCTGAATTCACTGTTTTGCACACCTGTCTGGAGATCCTTCTTCAGCTGTAGAAAATGAATTTCTGATATTATTGTGATAGTTTCCTTCACTGATTTTTTTCTCTCTGTCTAGAAGTCCCATTATTTAAATTGTGAACCTACTAGATTGATCTGTATCTCTTAAGTTTTCTCTCACATTCTCTGTTCCCTTGGTTCCCCCCACCTCCACATTCTGGGAGATTTTCTCAATGTTATTTCTCAGTTCTTCTGTTGACTTTTTTAAATTATGGCAACTTATTCTCAATTTCTAAGGAGTCTTTCTTTTCTCTGACTCTTCCTGTTTTGTGACACCTAGTTATTTTCTTATGCGTGTTATGTCTTTTTGAATCTTGTTGAGAATATTACCATTTTTTTCCCCTGGTGTTCCCTTTTGTCTCCCGGATCCCTCAAATTGCTCTGAGGTCAGTTTTCCTATTTGTTTATTTTAGTATTTTACTTTCATGCTGCAGGCTTCCTTAATTTGCCTGTGAATCCCTGGTTGTCCATTCATATTTAAGAGAAAAGGACTAGGTAGCTTATGTAAGTTTTCTCTGTTGCTGTATAAGCACAGATGTTTTCTAGCTGGGGCCCTCCCTCATAAGGAAATCCCGAAAGAAAACTTGGTGTGAACTTGGGGGAGTTGGCCACTAATAGACTTTGGGATTCCCAAATGCCAAGTCAGAAGTTTTTGTGCAGTGCCAGATGCCATATGACAAGTCTGAGTGTTCCTGAGGCAGTTTGCAAAATGTCTTCAGAGATTTGGGCCCTGAGGATAAGAACTGGAGCTGCCCATGTTCTGTGTGAGTGGCAAGGAGAAAGGGGGATTGAGCTCTGACTGATGCTGATGGTTTCTGTGCAGACCTTCAAGTGCTTTCCTTTTCCTCAGCCCAAATCTTCACCCCTACCCTCCACAGAAGCTGTAGACACCAAGTCCAGAGCACCTCAGCTCAGTATCTCCCCACTCCTCCTTCTACCCCGGTGTTCAGGAACAGGGAGCTTTTCATGCTTATCTCAGTTATGCTTCATTCTGCCCTTTTCCTGGCAGCTATTTACTGAACATTTACCATATGCCATGCATTCTAAAAGTACAAACTCACTTAACCTTCAAAACAACGTTATGAAGTAGGTACTATTATTGTGCTCATTTTATAGATGAGGAAACTAAGGCTACAGAGAAGTTAGTTGACTTGCTCAATATTGCACAGTCAGTAAGTGGCAGAACTGAGATTCAAACTCAGATGATCTGAGTCCAAAACGTGTATTTTGAACCACTGTGTTATATCCTTTCTCAGTCCTGCCCCAACCTATCTTGGTTTCTAACTAATCTGGAGATTGTAAGTCTCGTGTCTATGGGACTCCTAAATGGTTATGGGACCCTGAGTATGTACCTCTGGGCTCTAGGCTAAAATCAGTACCAGAAAGGATCAGAACTGGGGGCTTGCCTCACCAATCTCTCTTTCATCTCTTCTACCTTTTTTTTTTTTTTTTTTTGAGTCAAGGTCTCAATCTGCCATTCAGGTTAGAGTGCAGTGGCACGATCACAGCACACTATAGCCTTGACCTCCTGGGCCTTCTGAGTAGCTGGTACTATAGGTGCATGCCACATGCCCAGGTAACTTTTTTGATCTTTTTTTTTCTGTAGAGATGAGGTCTCACTATGTTGTCTAGGCTGATCTCAAACTCCTGGGCTCAAGCAATTCTACTGCATTGGCCTCCCAAACTGCTGGGATTACAGTCACGAACCACCATGCCTGGCCTATTCTACATTTTAAGGATGATCAGTGCTAAGTGACCTATCTTTAGCCCCAGTTACTGGGCTCCTGTGGATGTTTATAGGAAAGAAAAACCCCACCCTGTCCAACATAGCAAACAGACAGACCCAGCACTCTGGTATGTTTAGTTTCCATTCATCTTACAGCTAGATGAGGGGAAAAAGGGAGGCATGGAACTGGCCTTTCTCCAGGCTAGATGCCAGCCCCAGCTCTTGGACAATCCTGGCTTGTGTGGGCCTCAATGCCACATTCAGAGCCTTCCCCACCCTTCAGGATGGTCCCTCCCTCTCAAGAGAAGCGATTCCTGGAAGTTTAAAAGAGCGAGCATTTGGTGATCAGGCTCAGATCTTCTGAATGTGAACAACAGACCCAGGCCAGAGGCAGCGTCATGTCTGGGTGGAGGTACCTCATCTGTATCAGCTTTCTGCTGACCATTCTCCTTGACTTGACATACCAGGGACCTCCTTGCTCCTCCTCATCAAGCACAAAGGTCAGTTCTGGGATGAGGGAACAAAGTCTGGAGATTTGTGAGAAAATAGCTCCTTGGTGGGAATTGGGGAAAGTTATTGTCTGTTTCTTCAATCCTATGACTGCAAGCTAAGGCCAGAGAAGAGGTACTATTTGCTGAGCACATATCAAGTGTTGCACCAAGGGAGTCCTAGAATTATTTCATTTAGTCCTCACAGCATCTCTGTGAACTAGGCTCTATTATCATCCATCGTAGAGAAAAGGAAACAAAAGCTTAGAGCTTAAGACACAGTTAAGAACTGGCAGAACCAGAATTTGAACCAAGGTCCATCTGATCTTAAATTGTTCTCATTTCCCACTGCCTCATGCTGGGAAGGAACTAGATTATGTAATATGTGTGGGTAGAAGGAGGGATTATGACTTTAAGAAAGGTGAGAAAGAAGATAAATATCTTACTTGCTGTGTGACTTCAGTTTCTGGGCCTCAGTTAACACATTGACAAAATGTGGACAGTAATAGTATCTACTTATAGGGCCAATGTGAGGGTTAAGTAAAATCATGGATGGCAAGTGCTTGCAGTGTAGGACTGTGCTTATCAGGTGCAATGATTCACACCTAAGGTCCTAAAAAGAAAAAATAGATATCTGCCACAGTGCCTTGCACAAAATAAGGCTCCATGAATGACAGCTGCTCTGTAATATTCTAAAGCCTTGCTACTCTGAGTGAATCTGTGGACCATCAGTATCATCATCCTCTGGGAGTTTGTTAGAAAGATAAAAATCTCAGCCCAGACTTGCTGAATCAGAATCTGCATTTTAACAAGATCCCCAGGAGATTCATGTGCACATTAAAATTGGAGAAGCACTTTTCCAGGAATGTCCCATGATCCGTGAGTCTTCAGTTCTGAGACTTGATAAGTTTGTTGAAGTGTCAGGTAGATTCGCAAAATGATAGAGGGTGTTTTCTTTCTCTGGGCCTCAGTTTCTCCACCCATACACTGGGGCTTGTCCAGGAATCTTGAGTTCCAAAACACTAATCCATCTAGGGCAAGGACAGCGTCTACCTAACCCATCTCCTCTTGTCTTCTCTCTCAGCTGTTGATGACGAGCTATTCCATGCGCTCCACAGTGGTGTCTCGCTATGCACACACCTTGGTCACCTCTGTCCTGTTCAATCCACATGCTGAAGCCCATGAAGCCATCTTTGACCTGGATTTACCTCGCCTTGCGTTTATCTCCAATTTCACTATGTAAGTCGGTTTCCAAACTCACTGCTTCATTCATCCATGCATTCATTTTTTCCTTCTTTTGTTTGTTCTTTCAGCAGAGCATGGTAATTAAGAGAATGTAGTCTGAGATCAGACTTCTTGAGTTTGAATCCCGACTTTACCAGCTATGGGACTCAGGGCAAGTTAATTCACTTCTGGTAGTCTCATTTTACATATCTATAAAATTAGATCCCACCTTCAAGAATTAAATAAGGTCATATATGTGGAAAGATAAGCTAAAATAAGTGCTAGGCACATGATAAGTACTTGATAACATTACCTTTATTACTTTTTAAACAAATATGTCCTAAGCTGACTGTGTGACTTACACGGTGCTGGGTCCGACAGAAAGAGGAAAATGAACAGTGCACAGTCCCTACTCCCAAAGAACTCACAGTCTAATGGAGGACATAAAAAAAAAAAAACAAGCAGGCCATTGCCTTGCTAAGCTATGGTGTGGCCATGTGCTCCTTCCGCTATGGCCAGGTCATGTTTCCTGGTGTTTCCTGGCTTTGCCCCCCTTCCCTGCCTTGGAGAGGTGAATCTTCTCTCTCTCTCTCTCTCTCTCTCTCTCTCTCTCTCTCTCTCTCTCTCTCTCTCTCTCTCTCTCTCTTACTTTTAAATAAACTATATTTTCTAAGCCAAAAAAAGTAAGTAGATGATTTTAATAAAGTATGTTGGGAGGAAAGAGAATTCTGAATGCAGAATGATGGAAATGGTGAGGCTGACCAGAAGACAGTGGTCAGAGACCTAGGCCCAGGCAGGTAGAGAAAGTCTCAGAGTGATGACACCTAAACTGAGGCTTTAAATGTGCAATGTTCATCCAGCAAGCAGAGTGAGGGCAGGGCTGGGGGGGATTCAGGAAAAAGGAGTAAAGTCGCAAATGTCCCTTCATTAGAGGAACTACAAGTGCATCCGTGTTGGGGACAGCAGAGAATAGAAGAGTGGGAAGAGTGGTCGGATTGAGACTTGAAAAGTAAGGAAAGACTAGGTCATGGAGGGCTTCCAATGCTATAACATGTACTTAGGTCTTACTTAATGGTCTCCAAACCATCTTACATGTTTGCATACCTATCAGGAAAAACTTTATCATGTATTCCCAAAATATGTATATTTACCAATTTATACATTATATAAAAATACTTCTGAGCAAATATATTAGATACATTATGAAGTATATAAATTACTAAAGGATAAGGAAAAAAAACCTGTAAGTAGAGTGTGACTATTCTTTTCCACTCCCTGTCAATTTGTCTCCAGCATCCCCTGGGACAGAAGCAACCCTCTTTAGAAAAAACTGTGACCCATAATGAAGAGACATGGCAAGGTTTTAAGCAAGGAGGGACGATTGTGAAGTGGAGGTGGACTGGGGGGGTAGAGGCCAGCCAGGCAGCCGGGAGCTGAGTAGGGAAAAAGGGGAAGAGTCTATGTGAGGGATGCTGAAGGCAGGACCGTGGTGGTAGATCTGAAAGACCATTGGAAGGAGCGACAAACTGACTGTATGTGGGGCATGAGTACATATAGGTGATGCCTACGCTTTGTCTGCTTGTCAGACCTGGTAAATGACCATGCCCTGTTGAGCTAATGAACAAAGGAGAAGGATCAGATAAAGGGGCCTTATTAGTCCCTATCATACCTTAGTGTGAATTAGAAAAAGATCCCTGACTTTGGGTGGAGGGACTCTCAGACTTAGCAGATTAGTGAGCCCAGCACAGGCAGAATTTCCACCCTTGCTCAGCCTCCTCACCCCTGGTAGTAGGGAGGAAGTGTTTGTGCTATCAACAACCTGTAAAACCTCAAACAGAAGCCCCAAAGTCTAAGCTGTGCCATCAAGAACCTTCTGGCAATTCCCTGGAGAAAGGCTAGGTTGGAGGAGGTGACTGGTGTGGTCAGGGCCAAAGTTCAGGGGAGAGGTGCTGAGGTAGTCAATGAAGGCTTCCTGGAAGCAGGATTTCCATATGGGTAAGATTTGAAAGAACTAAGGTCATTGCATGTGAGAACCAGGGGAACCAATGACCAAAAAGAGCAGACATGGGTCTGGAGTGTGGGGGCTAACCAAAGAGGATGGTGGTCACATGATATAAGGACCAAATAATCAGGCAGAATTTGAATTTTTGCTTCAATAGAAAAAAAATCAGAAGAATTTTTTTTTAAGTTAAGCAAAGCAGGCTGGAAGAAATATTCTTGGGCAGGCTCAGTGGAAAGTATGCTGGCTGGAGGCAGCACACACACAGAGGCCCCAGTGTGCTGCTGCCAGACCAGCTCCACCCCCCACCCAGGAGACCTTGGGGTGATGCCAGCTTGGCCCACCCCCACACTAGCCCAGCCATAGCAATACTCTCTCAGCTGCCTAGAAACACTTCTTGCCTGACTGGTCTTTTCTACGGGCCGCCTATCCTCTCTCAGTGTTCCTGGAAGCTGCTGCCTTGGTCAAGCAACTGTCCTGATATTTGTGCCTCAGTTACCCCATTTGTAAAATGAAAACTGTTGGACTTGCCACCTACAGAGTTGCACAAACATTCTCTAGAACACCCGACTATCACTCCTCAAAGGCCAGCTCTGACCCATCCCTTCCCTTTTCAAGATTCATCCAAGGCTCCCCATTTTCTATGACAAAAAGTCCATACTGCCATACGTGCTCATTGAGTCTTGTATTCAAAACCTTTTTATTTCCTAGGCCCATCCAACCATTCCAACCTTCTCTTCATATCTCCCTTCCTTGCCCCTCTGCTCCAGTCAAATCAGACTAACCACTTGCTGTCCCTGAAACACACTCTGTGTTTTCCTGCTGTCTGTCCAGAATGCCCATTCTACAAATAATTGTTGAGTGTATACTGTGTGCCAGGCCGTATTCCAGGCACCAGGGATACAGCAGCAAATAAGACAAACAAAATTCCTGGTTTCAAAGAGCTTACAGTCTAGTAGAGAAGACAGGGAAAAAATAAACAAGTACATATCAGTTTGTGAATGAGAAGTGCTACAAAGAATCAGAAAGTAGAGCAACAAAAACAGAGTGATGGGGAAGATGCTGTCTTAGAGTGATCAAGGATGTCTATCTGGAGAAGTAACATTTGATATGACAAAAGACAGGGTGTAAAGGTTTGCAAAGATCTGGTGGAAGGGTGCTTCCGGTAAAAGGAACAATAATTGCAAAGTCTCTGAAACAGGCATGCGCTGAACAAGTTCAAGAAATAGAAAGGAGGCCAATGTAGCTGGAGCAGAGTAAATGATGGGGAGAGTAAGAGGAGAAGATGGAATTAGAAAAGTTACAGTAGGCCAGACTGTGTAGGGCCACAAGGAGCCTGATGAGGACTTTGGTTTTTATTTTGAGTTGATATGGGAGCCACAAGAGTGGCAAAGGAAGTACATTACTTGATTTAGGATTAATAGGATCTCTCTGACTGCTGCAAGGAGAACAGACTATAAGGAGGTAAGGGCTAAAAAGGAAACCAGTTAGTAGATTATTATACTTATCCAAGTAAGAGATGTTGGTAGTTTAGACAAGGGCAGTAATTGTGGGAGTGGTGAGAGGTGGTCAGATTGTGGATGTTTTCTAAAGATGGTGCTGAAAATTCCTGGCAGATTGGATATAGACAACGAGAGAAAGAGGAGAGTCAAACATGACTCTAAGATTTTCACCTGAGCAACTGTCCAAAGACAAGGAAGATCAGGTGAGGAGCAGATTTGGGAGAGGCGCGATACCAGGAGCTCAGTTCTGGATGTGTTCAGCTTGAGGTACCTATATATTCTAGTGAAGATGTCAAGTAAGTAATTGGATGTATGGATCTGGAGTTCAGGGTGCAGGTCCACACTGGAGATAAGGATTTGGGAGTAATCTGTGTATAAATGGTATTTAAGGCCATGAGGCTAAATGATATCACCTAGAGAGTGAATGTAGAAAGAAGAGAGGAGGAAAGGGGAGAGGAGAGGAGGAGAGGGAAGGAAGGGAAGGTTGACAACAGAGCTTTGGAGTGTTCCAAAGATTTCAAGGTCAGGAAGAGAAGGAGTCAACAGAGGAGACTTGAGAAGCCATGGCCAGTGAGAATTATTTGTCCATATCTTCCCTGTTTTTGAGGCTCAGTTTCAAGGCCACCACCTTTAGGACCATTTCCCGAAGACTTGGGCAAAAGCATTCTCTTCTTTTTTTTGAGTTCCTTTACACTTTATTACTTTCCTTAGAGAAATGGAAAAAATGGAGATAAGCAAATCTGTTTGTAACCCATCAGTCTCTAAGCTCCCTCCCTAGTTAGGCCCAAAAGCCTTTGCAACAATGTGCACACTGCTTTCACAATTGTTACCACCTGTACTAGCCACCATATTATTTACTTAATATATTTTCTTTAAATAGATACACTTTCTAAGATGATCTAAATTAATCTCATCCTAGACAACAATATCTGTGAACTCCTGGGTTTAATATGCTAGCTGTACTTTTAAAATAAATTATAATAAATACATATCAATTATAATTTAAATGTTCAGTTATGTTCCACCTAAAATTATGTTATGTGCCAAAAGGCAGAATTCATTCAACACTTTGGGAAACAAAAAACTCTAACACCAGATCCACCATACGCTGTATGGCCTCTGTTACCCCATCTGACTAATAATGGAGATGATAACTACTACGTCACTTTATCTCCCTCTCCTCTCCTCTCCTCTCCTCTCCTCTCATCTCCCGCACTGGGGCTTATGGAATTATGTTGCTCTTTTTTCTTCCCCATCCCTATCCTCCTCCTCCTTCTTTGTGTGTCTCTTTCTATGTCTATGACCATCTCTTTTTATTCTTTCTCTGTCTCTGCTGTCCCTCCTCTTTCCTGACCCATCAGGACCATAGACGATAAAGTCTACATTGCAGAAGTCAAAGAGAAGCACCAGGCAAAGAAAATCTATGAAGAAGCCCATCATCATGGAAAGACAGCTGCTCACGTAGGCATTAGGTAAGGCCCCGTCCAATCCAAAACATGACTTAATCATCTTAGCTGTGTGATCAGGGGAGATGCATGTTCTCTCTTGGCCTCAGTCTCTGCCTCTGTAAAGTGGGGACATGATCTCTACTTCATAAAATTACATAAAGATGATGTGAGTTAATGAACATCAAATCCTGTAACAAAGAGACCGTTCAATAAATGGGAGTTTACCTCCCCTTTTCCACTTTTTTCCTGCCAGCAGGATGTGGATTGGCACCTTCCGTGTAGGTTATATGCAAGTGAGATTTTTCTAAATTGAATCCTCTTTCCTAACTGAGTTCCATTCAGCTGGCGGAAATGTATTGTCTTCCTTCACTGTTTCCTCTCAACTTTCAAGAGAGTTTCATGGAGCAAAAATTTTACTTTGTCCTCTTCAAAAGGATGAGTTACTGCCCTATAAACAAGCTCCCTCAAAAGCATGGGGGAGGGGTTGGTGGGAGGGATTATTTGAAGAAGAGGCATTGCATGTAAATGAGAGGGAGGAAGATTGATGAGTAAATGCATGGATAACTGACCTTGGGCCAGTGACTCAGTTGAACCAGAAGCCTGGTAAGGTCTCCTGGAGCCAGGGCCGGGGGTGAGCAGAACCAGGTCATTTAACAGCCCCTCTACTCTTCAAGAGATCCCTTTTTCTTCCCACTCTCCTCCCTTTCCTGCCCAGGGACCGGGAATCAGAAAAGTTCCGCATCTCTACCAGCCTGGCAGCAGGCACAGAGGTGACATTTTCCCTGGCCTATGAGGAACTGTTGCAGCGGCACCAGAGCCAATACCAGCTGGTGGTGAGCCTGAGGCCTGGCCAACTGGTGAAGAGGCTGAGCGTAGAGGTCACAGTGTCAGAAAAAACAGGCATTGCCTACGTGCACGTACCACCTCTGAGGACCAGCCACCTGAACACCAATGCCCCCAAAAGTATGTGGGCAATGTTGTGGGTTAACCACCACACAGGCCATCACTGAATGAGAACTTTCCCCATTCCACTGGGCTTCCTTCCGGTGGCACTTCTATTCTGTACTCATAGCCAAGTTCATTCCCAACTCTGAGAAAAGCTATGTTTGGCATTGAAGATATTTGGGTTCCACATTGCCATGGTACTTGCAAGCCCTGAGACCTGGCATGTTACAAACTTTCTAGACTATTGAGTACGCCCATGAAAAAGAAAATAATGTAGGATTATGAAATTAAATCATTTGTTAACAATGTAGAGGGTTGTGGAAGCCACATTGGCCAGTCAAGCTTTCCCCTGCATCACTACTGAGACTAGAAGGAGGACGGGCACACAGGGAGGGGAGGATGCCCTGGAAGACACTGTTTCAGGCCCTGGAGGGCACAGAGGTAGGCTGGTTGCCAGACGTGTTTTGAATTTCACCTAATTTCACCCAGAGGTTTTTGAAGGCCTGATCGGCTACCTCAGAATCACTACAAGAGCTTTTAGAAATGCAATTTCCTGGACCCAAACATTCAGGATCTGGTACAGGCGAATGGCGTGGGGGCCAGGAATCAGTGTCTCCAACCAGCCTCAGACGACCTAGATGCCCAGCCAACAGGGAGAACCACCGAGGTGACCCACTCACCTCATCTGAGAGATGAGGAAACCTGCACTGAGAAAAGCCCAGCTCATGTGGCTGCCCCCACAAAACCGTTTAGCACTGGAAGTCCTGCCTGATTCCATTATGCTGACCCAGAGAGGCATTGCGGTGGGTGGAACAGAGACAGACACACACCCAGACTGGGTTCAGATCTCAGCACTGATGCGCCCCTAATGTGGAACCAGGAAAGTGAGTCACGCCATCGCTCTGCTTACTTTTCCCATCTGAAAAATGGGCGAGGTGCCACCTACAGCCCGGGATCATTGTGAGGACTTGAGGAAACTCCTTCCTCCAAATTATTTGGTGCAGAGTGATGAAGACTGAACGAAAATTGGGCTCCAGGTGTGGCTCCAAATGCCTCACATAGGTGGACACAGTTTTTTTAAAATGTATGCTATTTTAAAGATGTGGGGTGCAATTCAGGATTAGGTATGCAAGTGGTCACCATGCAGGTAGTTTGGGCTTCCCTTTGGTCCCCACTTTGCCTGGTTTGAGATCAGGTACCG
>NW_007178996.1:0-1008 GCF_000164805.1 Carlito syrichta
GGCCGGGAGCGGCCACTGCACTCCAGTCTGGGCAACAGAGTGAGACTCCAACTCAAAAAATAAAAATAAAAAAAGTGGTCAGTGTCATGTGATTATCACCTGTACAGGTACTTGGGAAAGGCTGCTTGAATTTCTATGGTTATTGCTCTAACCTTGATTGCCTTAGGATCTGTTGCTGAAACTCATGTTTCTCTTGGAAGGATCACACTTGATCTGCATCCAGGGTTTTACTTTAGGTGGAACGTATAACAACTGCTTTCTAGAGACCAGGGGGTGTGGAGGGACGTGGATAATCCTCTTCCATGAGGCCACAGCCCACTGTGGCCTGTGGTGTGGATGGTGGCCTCCCTTGGTGGGTTTGTCAGTGTGGACAGCAGCACCAGAGGATGGCGGAATGGACACATCTGTATCAACAGCAGGCCCTCACCTCCTCCCTCACCTGGATTTCTCACTCCCAAGTCAACTGTGGAGTTTCCTGGCTTTCTGTTGTGCCGTGATGAAGACCTCAGGAAGGACGTACTCAGTGCTTCCTTGTCCACGGCATGGCGCCATGAAAGCAAAGGTCCCCCAGGTTGAGCTGACCCAGGAGAATCTGGGGTCTTGCTTTGTTGACACAAGGGTGCCAGCACCACCCTGTGGCACCTCGACAGCACAGAACCTGCCCCGAAGCCCACCCCAGCTGTTGAGGTCTCTCTAGCTAGGGTTGGTGGGACCAGAGGCTTAGCTGGTATCCTCAACTGTAAGACACTTGCACTTACTGGATGTCTCCTAACGGTCTAACTAGCCCAGACAGGAAGGTCCGTCCTCCAGGTCAAACTCAGGAGCTCTGTAAAGAGGAGAAGTCAGGGAAGGGTTAGCCAGGACTGATGCAGTGTAGGCTTTGCAGGACATAACACACCCCATTCTATGTAGACGCCATGTTCTCCATCTGATTTTTCCTTCACTCTCTCCTGGCGCGTGTGTTTTCTCTCTCTCTCTCTCTCTCTCTCTCTCTCTCTCTCTCTCTCT
>NW_007178997.1:0-323 GCF_000164805.1 Carlito syrichta
TGCCAACTACAGGTCTGACAAAGGATTACCATCCTGTATATACAAGGATCTCAAACGTGATGAAAAGAAAAAAACAAACAACCCCATTATAAAGTGGGCAAAAGATATGAACAGACACTTCACAAAGGAAGACATCCGAGTGGCCAACAGACACATGAAGAAATGCTCAACCTCATTAATCATCAGGGAGATGCAAATCAAAACCACACTGAGATACCACCTAACCCCAGTCAGAATGGCAATTATCAACAACTCAAAAAATAACAGCTGCTGGAGAGGGTGTGGCGAATAGGGAACACTTCTACACTGTTGGTGGGAGTGTA
>NW_007178998.1:0-1667 GCF_000164805.1 Carlito syrichta
AGGTATATGAACAGAAGCCTGATCAGAGTGTATTAAGAAATAGCTCAAATGTCAGGAAATATAGATAACTCTTAACAAGTTTCTGCTACTCAGGAGAGAAAAAGGAATTAACACGTCGTTCCCAAGTGACTTGACTTCCTTTTCTATGTCATTCTCCTTTTCTAGACAAAGTACCTAGGTATTTTGCTTAGGACAAGTGAGGTTTAGCATCATTGGTAATTTTCGGTTTCTTGGGGGGGTCTTAACATCCCTGTCATCGTTCTTATGTCTCCATCATCATATTACATTTGTCTTTGTTATCTGTTATTCCTCCTTCCCCATGTGTACCCCTTCCAAATTGTCTATGAGCTCCTTAGCATCTTTGTAGGGATCTTGGGGAATCTCCATTAGTGCTGCTCATTAGAATCATTTACCGTTATGAACTCAAAATTCATTCCTGAGATTTCCCATGGAAGACAGAATCACCTCTCCACTTAAAAACTCACATTATGAAATCCTGAATATTTTTAAAATCTGGGTTTTCAACATCTAAATCTCTCTAATCCAGTTCCTCTTTCCTCAGCTATCTTAAACTTTTGGCATCATGGTCTCTTTCTTTTGCAAGATACTTTGGCTTTCAATATATAAACCACTTCTTTTTTTCCAGACAGGGAGAGAATATTGAAGTTCTTTAAGGTTCTCCTTTTGAGAGATTAATTGTTCAGTAAAGCAAGTTTATAGTTCATTATATCTTCTGCATTTAGCAGAATAAAACTTCAACTGCCTGTCAGGTAAACTGAAACTTCCATTCCATTCTGCCTCTGAGCTGTACTCGAGACTCAAGATTAAAATACATAATTCCCTCTACTGAGTTGAGTGGCTTGGCATATATGCATATGTTCATCCACTCAGCACATATTTATTTAGTGCCTACTGTGTGCCAAAATGATGTGGCTTGTTTTCCTTCCTCCTATAATCTCTATTTTTATGATGTATTTCAGATAAATTTTCTAAATGTGAAGGCTGTAGTATTTGAAAGAATAAATAAATCAATAAGATATATTAAAATGCTCTGCTCTAGTTCAACTCCTAACCCCAAAGAATTTTAAAATGCTGATCCTGTGGCCAACCCAATTTTAATGCTGTGGAGGTTCAACAGAAAACTGTTTTAAAATAGCTACCATATATTGATGTTTACTATGCTCCAAGTAGTCTTGTAGGCATTTGTACATATGTACATATATAATTCCCACAACAACCTTATGATACGTTTTTCTTTAACACATGAAAGCATTAAGATTAAAAAAATAAGCAAATAATTTTGCCAATACCATACAATAATTGGTGAACCCGTGTATACAGTACAAATATGTCAGACCCCATGCTGCCTTTAAGAAATTTACATTTCACAGCAGAGTGGTAGTTAAATAAATTTGTTATACAAGGGGGGACCTCCTCCAAAACAAAATTTATTTATAAACTATGTATTTATTCTTACATGTTTAAACTCCAGTCACCTTCAAAGTACTCTCCGTGTGATGCAATGCACCTATTGAAATCCTTTTTTCACTGCTCAAAACCATTTTTGAGCTCATCAATTTTGATACCTTTTAATGCTTCTGCTGTTTTTTGTTTCACCTCTTCCACAACAACAAAATGTTTCCCTTTGAGAACTTTTTTCATCAAGG
>NW_007178999.1:0-742 GCF_000164805.1 Carlito syrichta
ATGGGACCCAGAACACAAAGTCCAAGCTGAGTGCAAGACTCCCTGTCAACTGGCCTTCCAGAAACTACAGTGGACCTTAAAGGTATCAGCGGTCAGGAAAAAAAGTTGCCTGAGCCTAGGGCACCGAGTAACCATGCAAGCAAAACTGTCCAGTATGACCTGGGTTCTGTAAGATTCCCAATCATAATATTGGAGCACAGCAGAAAATCTTTATAAAATGGAAGTGATACATATGAGATCAAACATGAGTGGGGTCAGAAGACACAAATACCTATGTGAACAAGAACCTACTGTGATCCACCATCACTGCACCGGTGCATGTCCTTTAGCTTAAGTTGATAACCACACATAGCGTCCCTTATGACCAGCTCACTGAGTGGGGGAGGACGGGTTTTGGTTCATGGATCAATTGGCTCCATTGCTACTACTCAAGTTCCAGTTGAAGATAGCAACGAAAACAATTTTTATCTCAATGGGCAGAGCTTAGGGCAAGCTCTGTGTGTGGAAAGAGAAGTAGCCTAAGGTAAGAATGTATGTGAACACATGAGAGAATCCCGAAGACTTGTCTGGTTACTTGGGACCTGGAAGGAAGCAGGTTGGAAGATGGAGAGAAGGAAGTCTGAGGAAAAGGCATATATGTGACCAGAAGGAATGAGCAAGAAATATGAAGAGATTTATATACCGTGGCAACGCCTGCCAGAGAGCATCCACCATTGAAGAAGCACAGCACAACTGAGAGGAC
>NW_007179000.1:0-1018 GCF_000164805.1 Carlito syrichta
AGTATGAGTGCATGGTGGGCTTTCAGGATAGTCTATGAATGAGATGGATGACCTATGTAGTATCTATTAGAATGTCCTGGCCCAGTATAAAGGCTCCATAAACATGTGTTGAAGCTGAATGAAATCCAATTCAATCTTTTCTTCAGAAATGGCAACGTCCCTGGACTGGTGCTGGCAAAACCAAGGGACACAAGACTAGGTGCAGATGTAAGCAAAGCACAGCTACATGATATGATAAGTGTTACACGAATTTTCTGCTTAGTATGCCATAGGGTGCATACATAAAAGAGAAGGCGCAAGAGAGGATAAGTGGGCCGTTTTCCTGTTTTCTTTTTTTTTGAGTTGGAGTCTCACTCTGTCGCCCAAACTAGAGTGCAGAGGCACGCTCTGGGCCACCGCAGCCTCGACCTGCTGGGCTCCAGCGATCCTTCCGCCTCAATCTTCCAAGTGGCTGGAACTACAGGCATGTGCTACCATGCCTGGCTAATTTTTTATTTATTGTAGAGATGAGGTCTCGCCAAGTTGCCTGGGCAGGTCTCGAACCTGCGGGCTCAGGCAATCCACACACTGGGATTACAGGCTGAGCCACTGAGCCCAACCTCCCAGTTTTCTCTCAGATGCATTTTCTGCCCTTCTCTGCCCAGCACTGTAACTCAGAGAGCAGTATTGTACAGGCTGTCTTATCTCCAGGATTCTAAGGAGGGCAGTAGAAAGCACTGTGGAAAACCCAAGGGCCCTATGAGGAGTAATAGCATTCAGTCTCCCCACCTCCCTACTTTGAGTAGGATCTGCATAGTAGCTGCTTCTTCTCCTCTGTGGCTCCCACTCTTGCCGGGCAAACTTCCTCCAGGTGGCCTTTTTTAGGTCAAAATCCCAGCAGGGCCTCCAAAATGTTAGCTCAGACCAGGTGGCGGTCTGTGATCCTGTGTCATGCATAAGACACAAAGAACTGCACAGAATTGACATTGGAAAATATAGTTTATTTAGAAAGTAAATTAGAGAGAGAGAGAGAGAGAGA
>NW_007179001.1:0-337 GCF_000164805.1 Carlito syrichta
TTTCCTGCCCTGCTTTTTGACCAGTCCTTAGAAGAATCAGATAATGGGTTGAGAGCAAAACCATTGGCTTCATGGAAAATCCACAGAACAACTACACTCATAGTGAGCCTCTGCTCTGAGATCAGGAGCCCTAATGAAATGAAATGTGCTTTTATTTAGTTAATATTTAAAACATGATATACATCTGAGCTATGAACATCATGCCTGTGAACATACACATGCTTTGTGACTATCTTGGTTTGCTTTGGAAATAAGTTCATTTACTATCCTGGGAGATAGTAACACACACACACACACACACACACACACACACACACACACACACACAGAAAGACAA
>NW_007179002.1:0-725 GCF_000164805.1 Carlito syrichta
AGGGACATCCAAATATGAAAAGAGGAAGTCAAGTTATCTCTCTTTACAGATGATATGATTGTGTACCTTGAAAACCCAAGAGAATCTGTCAAAAGCCTCCTTACATTGATAAAGGCCTTTGGCAAAGTCTCAGGATACAAAATAAATGTACAAAAGACAATCGCATTTCTCTACACCAATAATAAACAAACAGAAACCCAAATAAAAATCACAATTCCATTCACAATAGCCACAAAAAAATGAAATACTTTGGCATCTTCCTAACCAGAGATGTGAAAGACCTTTACAATGAAAATTACAAAACACTGCTCAAAGAAATCAAAGATAACACAAACAAGTGGAAAAGTATCCCATGCTCATGGATTGGAAGAATCAACATTGTGAAGATGTCCATCTTACCTAAGGCAATCTACAAATTCAATGCAATACCCATGAAATTACCAGCAATATTCTTCTCAGACCTAGAAAAAACAACACAGGAATTCATATGGAAACACAAACGTCCAAGAATAGCCAAAACAATCCTCAGCAAAAAAACAAAGCAGGTGGTATCACATTACCAGACTTCAAACTTTTCTATAAAGCTACAATCATCAAAACAGCTTGGTATTGGTACAGGAACAGGCATATAGATCAATGGAATAGAATTGAGATTCCAGAAGCAAAACCTCAATTTCTCAACCAACTCATCTTCGATAAAGCCCCCACCACCTACCACTGGGAGA
>NW_007179003.1:0-1106 GCF_000164805.1 Carlito syrichta
CAAAACAACACAGAAAATCCATGGATAAATTCTGTCTGACTCATCTATTTAAACTCTGAAGAGTGGGAAAAATAATGTCATTGCCTGTGCTGATAGAGAGTTTTTGCATAAGAGAGAGCTGAAGAGGAACAATGAACTCTTTTGGAAAAGAAAAAATTGTCATATTCAAATCTTCCTGGAAAAAGAAAGCCTCAACTGTAAACTGGTTTGAATATAGAACTACAATATTAGAGTTTCGACCTTGATAATACTGCCGAGTTTTATCTTTCTATTCTAGACTAAAAGAAAAAAAAAAAAAAAAATATATATATATATATATATATATATACATATATATACACACATAGTCCTCTCCTCACCTTGCCATTTCTGTCCTCCTCCCCAGATAGAATAGTGTGATTCCTTGCCTAGAATTTTAGGCGGTTATGCCTCCCCAATGCTCATGGTTGAAATTGTACAGCTGCAAAAAAGCTCTTATGCAGACTACCCACAAGTTCAGGAAACATGCAAGACAGGTTTCCAAAGTTTTCCCTTTTCCCCTTTTCTTATGGAATGTGTGAAAGGGTTATATTTTCATCTTTATAATGGAAATTGAAAAAGTAAAATGTGACTCTATAAAATTTCACTGCACAGGTGCATTTGAAGAAATGTGGCCCCTCTAAAGTGAGCACAGCTCAACATTCTCACTCTTTCAAAAGAAACACGAGAAACATAAAAATAATAAAATCTATTCTGGCACACCCAACCCTTCAGCTCAGGTTCTGCCTGACCCAGTCTCATACCTCCACTCACCCTTCCCCACACCCAGTATCCAAAACTCTGACCATACTGAATCATTTCTGGGTCCAACCTGGTTCCATACTGCTTCCACATCCATGCAAATCTTCTACCGTCTGTCAGACAAGCATACTCAATCAAGCATTTTGTTTTGTTTAATAGACTTTATTTTTTAGATAATTTTTAGATTCATAGAAAAATTGAATGGAAGGTACAGAGATTTCCTTTATCTCTTACCTCTACACGTGGATAACCTCCCCATTATCAATGCCCCCTATCACAGTGGTATATTTGCTACAGTTGATGTATCTACAGTGACACAGCATCAC
>NW_007179004.1:0-843 GCF_000164805.1 Carlito syrichta
TTCTGTAGGCATGACTGGCACCTCTGTGGTAAGTGGCAGGGAAATGGAGATGGGCAACAAGTTCCTTAGTGGCTCAAAATAGCCCACAGGCATCCTGCAAACCTTTTGCATACAGGCTTTAAGTAAAGGATGTGAAAAATGAAAACTGTGATGACAATTTTAATCACTTGACAGACAATTCTATGATCTACTATAACTTTATAATGGCAAAGCTACTGAGGTATGAGACTGGCAGGCATATAGTCTCTCTCTGCCTCTAAGATGCTTTACATGTTTATTTGAGGGGTTTATACATGGATAGAGATGACCTTAACACAGTATTTATTTAACCTGTCCAAGGACAAATTATAAATGACTAAATCTGACTAGATGGAATTTTCCTGGTTATTTTTAATCTCTAGACTCAAATCATCTCCCTGGGCTCCAGAACTTTTTCTCAGGAGATGTCAGATGTCAGTAATCAGAGTTAGCCCATCTGTAGTCAGTGCAGCCAAAAGTTCTGCCTACAAGGTAGCAATTAGAGTCAAGTGTCTCCTGGAAGTGCCAATTATTGCTCTGTCTTCCTTTTTGAATGCCTCCTTAATATAAGAATGACATATCATTCTTATCCTATCATATTAGAAAATATTATTTAAAATAACACTCATAGTTGGCAAGAGTGCAGGGAGAGAAGTAATCCCAAAGATGGTGATGGGAATGTAAATTGGAATAATCCTTCTGACAATACATATCATGATGTTTTTATCCTGTTGATATTATTTTGGGTATACTGTTCCATATTTTGAAATAGTCTTCAAAAACTAGACTTTTTCATGTCTGTACGGTATTTTTTTTTTTTTTTTT
>NW_007179005.1:0-606 GCF_000164805.1 Carlito syrichta
GTCAGTTAATTGGTAGAGTGGAACCAGAAGACAGGAATCTAGGTCCTACCTAATTACAAGAAAAGCTTCACTTGTAATGATGCTAACTTAGGATTCAGTTCCATGCAGGTGAGTGCATGTCCTAGAAATTAACTTACTCAGGAAAACATGAGGTTAAATTTTACTATAAAAAATTTGAAGTTGAATACTACACAGGAATAGATTATAGAGCTCATCACAAAAATGATAAAAGAAACATGGAAGATTAAATTGATTACATATATCACAGAAAAGTTTAAAAGACAAGTTTAGTAACACTGAATATGATAGCAAAAATATGTCTAAATATAAGAAAAATAAAAATAAATGGAAATTGGCTAAACACGCTTGTTAACAGATTCTAAAAGTGAATATTTTTTCATCCATCTATATTCCATTTAAAGTAACAACTAAAGATAGAGAATGTTTAAAAATATAAAATGAAACAATATGCAAATTCTAACAAATTAAACCTATGTTAGCATTATTGATATCAGAAAAAAAAAATTTAGACACATAAATGGGGGAAAAAAAAAACTGGACATTCCGTGAAAATAAACTACACTGAAATAATAGAGCAAACTATGC
>NW_007179006.1:0-1646 GCF_000164805.1 Carlito syrichta
TTCATATTCCCATCAGCAATAGATGAGAGTTTCACATGCTCTATATCGTTGCCATACTTGATAAAACACTTCTTAATTCTAACCTTTCTAATAAGCGTATTGTGGTGTCTCCCTGTCTTTTTCATTTGCATTTTCTGTGATCCAGTGATGTTAAGTACTTTTCTGTGTGCTTACTGGCTATTCATAAGCCTTTTTTTGTGAAGTATTTGTTCAAATATCTCTTCCAACTCTCAGTTTAGATTGGTCTATTATTATAACTTCTTTATGTATTTTATAAAGGAGTACTTGGATGATATATGTATTGAAATATATTCTTCCAGTCTGTAACTGGTTTTTACATTTTTTAATGGTTTCTTTCAAAGAGCAAGTGTTCTTAATTTTGTTGAAGTCTAAAGTATCAATTTTTGTCTTTTAAGACTCATGCTTTTTTTTGTCCTAAGAAATCTTTACATAGCAGAAGGTCAAAAAGATGTTCTCCTTAATTTTCTTCTTGGCTTCTATGATTTTAGCTTTATGTTTAGGTCTATGATTTATTTGAAATTTTTTTATGGATTAAAGGTTGAGACCCATTTTTTATATGGATGTTAAGTTTTTCCAGTACCATTTATTGAAAAGACTATCCTTTTCCATTAAATGACTTTGACAACTTTGTCAATTATCAGTTAACCATATATGTGTGGGTCTATTTCTAGACCCTTCATTTTGTTCCATTGATCTATAAATTTATCTTTAAGCCAATATCACACTGTATTTTAATAATTGTTACCTTATGCTGTCTTAAATTCAAGTAGTAGGAGTCCTACAACTTTGTTAGGAAATTTAGCATTGTATCTTCACAAACCTAGATGGTGTAGCCCACTATACACCTAGGTTGTGAGGTATAGCCTACTGTTCCTTGGCTATCAACCGTATAGCATGTTAGTGTTCTGACTACTGTAGTTGACAATTATAACACAATAAGTATTTGCGCACCTAAATATATCTAAACATAGAAAAGATTCAGTTAGAAGAAAGAAATAAATGATAAAAGTGGCATACCTGTATAGGGCACTTACCATGAATAGAACTTGTATGACTGGAAGTTGCCCTGGGTAAGTTACTGAGTGAGTGATGAGTGCATGTGAAGGCCTGGAATATTACTATGTACTACGGTAGACTATAAACACTGTACCTTAGGCTAAACTGAATTTATCCTATGCATTTTTTTTTCTTTCAAGTTGGGTTCGCACTCTGTCACCCAGCCTGGAATGCAGTGGGATGGTCATGGTTCACCACAGCCTTAACCTCCTGGGCTCAGGCAATCCTTCTGTCTCAGCCTCCCAAGTAGCTGGGACTATAGGCACATGCCACCAAGCTTGGCTAATTTTTTTTTATTTTTTATAGAGACAAGGTCTTGCTATGTTGCCCAAACTTAGAAGGGAAGTAATCAGTCATTAATCACTGAATATGATGCTAATAGTAGTCTTTATACAGGCACACTCTATTGGGTTGAGGGAGTTCCCTTTTATTCCTACTTTACTTAGATTTTTTTTTTCAATCTCAAATGGGTGTTAAATTTTTCAAAAGATTTTTCTGCATCTTTGAGATCATCTTTTTTTCTTCTTTGGTCTTGAACTGGGCTCAAGGTATCCTCCCATCTCGGTGCC
>NW_007179007.1:0-850 GCF_000164805.1 Carlito syrichta
ATATGTCAGCACATAGAACTGGGGTGTTTCTTGTCATTTATGCTGTCTCTTTTAATTTCCAAGGAACTGTCACAGCAAAGCAACTATACACAATGATGATGGATAAAAACATCAGCTTGATTATAATGGATGCTCGAAGAATACAGGATTATCAAGATTCCTGTATTTTACATTCTCTCAGTGTTCCTGAAGAAGCCATCAGTCCAGGGTGGGTCGTTGTATATTTTGATAAAACAGTAAACTGTGGATCGTAGTAAATGTTACTACTTAGCGTCCAAGCTAAATGAGATAAAGTAGTCTTTTTTTTTCCTGTTAACTTTTTTATTCTATGCTTCCTAAAGCCACACTTTAATCTTTCTGAAGGATAAAGTCAAGGACATTCTAGTTTGGCTATTTTTTCCTATCTGTGGTATTTGGAATATTACTAAGAGGAAAATGAAGCTGCCTTTGCCCTTTCTCTCAGGTGTTTGTTGACTGATTTCTCCTATTATTTTCTGCTTACAAGTGTGTGACTTCTATGTACCAAATTGAATAAAACTGTGAACTAATTAAATTTTTTTACATATCAAGATTCCCTATGCTATTATCTTTGATAAAAGAGAACAAATACTTGTGTGTTTTTAAAGTATAGCTAAGTGTTTAAGAAAGATTCAGACTGTATTCAGATAACTGTCACTTTACTAGCTGTTATTACTTCTAGCTGGTGACCTAATCTTTCTAAACCCATATTTCCATCTATAAAATGGTAATAATAGTAGAACCTATTTCATAGAGGCTTCAGGAGGGTTTTAGGAGGGTTTTATTCCATCGTGTTTTGGCTTTTTGAGTTGGAATCTCACTCTGTTGCCCA
>NW_007179008.1:0-1561 GCF_000164805.1 Carlito syrichta
AAAATCAACTTAGTGATTACACAAATGAACACTATTCAAGAAATACAGTCTTGCAAATACCTCAGGACCACACCTGTGTGCCTCTTCCTATGGGCCACAGCCCACACCCTCTTGAAGGAGCCCCCAGCCTCACTTTCATATTCCTTGCCTCCTTGCTTTTCAGTTAATCATCTGAGCACGCTGCCTTGAATTCTGTGGCCTTCTGGGCCCCCCATTCTTGCACAATCCCTGTCTCCCAGTAGGGGAACTTGACGTATCACAATGGTCAGAAGGGCTGGGCTTTGGTTCCTCAGTGTCCTGTGGTTTCTGATTTGCCGAGAAAAGCAGAAGAATCGGAAGGAGAGACACAGGAAAGCCACAGAGAATCTAACAGTGTTCAGAAAAGGAACTTCTCACCCAGTTATTACCCAGGAGATCTGGGAGGCCCTCTAGCCCCCTTTCCCAATTTTCAGGAGAAGACACTAAAGGTCAGAGTGACAAGTCCCATGATGTGCATGTTTGTGTTACCCTAAAATTCCTAAAGTGAAATTCTAACCCCCAGGGTGATGGTATTGGGAATTGTGGCCTTTTGGATTGTGACTGGATCATGATGGTGCAGCCCTCACGAATGGGATTTCTGTCCTTATGAGACAGCCCTGAAGGAGCATGTCTGTCCCTCCCACCATGAGGACAGGAGAAGGCACCATCTGTAAGGAAGGAAGCCCTCACCAGACACTGAATCTGCCTGCAAGTTGATCTTGATCTTCCCCACCTTCCTATAACTGTGAGAAATAAGTTCCTGGTGTTCCTAAGTCATCCGGTTTATGGGGTCTTGCTGTCACAGCCTGAATGAACCGAGATGGCAGGTGACCTGCCCCAACCACACAGGCACCCTATCTCATGCTCTGGGGTCTGCCCAGGGGCCATGTCATCTCTCTTGTCTGTGCAGAATCAACTGGACTGGAGAGGGGAGATTTATGTTAATTTCAGAGGGGAAAACTGTCAAGTCTTTCTGATCAGATGAGGGAAGATACTTCATTCATTCTCTCCCTCGCTCAATCATTCACTAAGTATCCAGGTATTGAGCACCCATGCTGTGCCTTGAGGTGTCCAGCACATGGTGAGTAGGGAAGACTCAGCTTTGCCTTTGAGGAGAGCAACATCTGACTGGGGGACAGACAAGTCACCTGACCTTTCCAGTGACAGAGGACAGCTGGCTGTGGTGGAGCAGTCACAGACTGGGGGTGTGGGTCTTGCTTTAATGAGGTAGAAGGGATTTCTCAGGAGAGGGTGGACAGAGTGGACTGGTTGGGACTCTAAGGCAGTCACAGGATGTAGATTCCCTGGATCTTGGAATTCCTGACTTGAGGGCTGTGTTCCCAATCCCTCTCAGCCTCCCACGATACTGCAGACCCTCAGCAGCTACCGAGTTCTGCCCTCCTTATGTGACCACCCACCCCTGACCCAGCAGGGTCAGGCTATGCTCACAGGGGCACTCCCTCTGCCCAGGACAGACTCTGGCTCCTGGGGACTCCCAGTCAAGGGTGATGCCAACACAGAGCTGTGTTCTGTCTGCAACACT
>NW_007179009.1:0-2274 GCF_000164805.1 Carlito syrichta
AGGCTGAGGTGGAAGGATCGCCAGAGCCCAGCAGGTTGAGGCTGCGGTGGCCGGGAACGGTCACTGCACTCCAGTTTAGGTGACAGAGTAAGAATCCAACTGAAAAAAAAAGAAGATAGGAGTTCTGAGAAAATAACTTAATAATGAACACAAAATCTTCAAGCATTTTTCTCCAAATATCACACAGTGAGTAATTACAGACCAAGTAGTCAAGTCCAGTCAGTCCGTTTCTAGAACATATTCTCTTAACCACCACATAATGCTGCCTCTCCAACTATTTAAAATCTAGAAAATTCCTTGGCTCAATATTTCAGCTCACTCGTTTTGTCTGAACTATGGCCTTTCTCCTGTTCAGTCCAGCTACACTGAGTTTTATTTTCCACTATCAGGTTGATTTCATTTTGAATGAAATATCTTTTTACATTTCTGAGGTTATAGGTTGACTTACTCTAAACTTCCATTTTGCTTGTTCTTCTAAATCTCTGTCCTCAAGATGAAATTCTTCTTTTGTTGAGGAGTATTGACTTTCCTCAAATGTTAGGTAGTTCTTGACACTCTCTCATCTTTGTAACTGAGACATCCTGCTGAATTGTCTGATGTGTCTGCCTTTGAGGAGGGTTGAGATGACTTACTGTGGCTTGTGCCCTGGGCAGATTTCATTCAGGATGGGGAGAATTTGGATTGCTGCAGGCGAACCCCAGAATTGGGGTTTGACCTGAGACACTAATTGGGAGTCTTGGTTTCATGCACGAAGGAATTCAAGTACGAACCGTATTTAGGAGAAGAAAACAAGTTTATTAAAGCAACAGAGAAATGTCTGATGTGTCTGATGGGGAAAATTGCTACCCCGTAGGCAGAGCAGCTCACGTGCATCACTGGGGTTTCAGTTGGAAAATAAAAGTAAGTTTATTAAAATTACAGAGAACAGGCAGCTACATGGGCAGAGCAGCCTTGGCTAGTCTATTGGAGGAAGAGCAGCTGTACCTTGCTGGAGCTTTATTTTTTATAGGTGTCTCTTGATTATATGCCAAGCAAGGGGTAGATTATTATTCACGGCTTTTCCAAGAAACAGGTGGAGGGTTCCCAGAATCAAAGATTCTTCCCCCTTTTAAACCATATAGGGTAACTTCTGGGGTTGCCATGGTAATTGTAAACTGTCATGGCTCTGTTGGGTGTGTCTTCTAGTATGTTGATGCTTTATAATTATTGTATAATGAGCAAGAAAGAAAAGTAGAGGTCATTTTCGACCCCATCTTGGTCCCTGCTGGCCTTGGCAAGTCTTCTTACTTCCTCCCATCTTGTCAGTGAGGTCTAGGACCTGTGCCCTTCACTTTGGAAACTAACCTGTTGATTCCCTATCGCAAGACGATGTGTCCCTAGTGCAGTGCCATAGCAGTCAGCGCTATCCCATTTCTTTGACCCCAAGTTCTCACTGCATAACTACCCCCATCCTACCTGAGTCTGGCACCCATGTGGCTATTTTCTGATCTAAATAGGTGGGATATGCAAACGCTGACCCGCTTTGCCTCTTCTGATTACCCAGTTTGTTACTCTTTGAATGCCTTTTGATCCCTGTATCCACATATACAAGTTCCCTTGGTATTTCTCCCAACTTTTCTAACAGAAAATTCTACTCCATGTTTTGAGACTTTACTTTTTCTAATCACTTTCCTTTCACTTCTCGTCTTTCAGGAGTTTTTTCATATGTTCTGACCCATCAAGGACTCTCCTCCTTGATTTAATAGTGATTGCGAACTTTTAAATAAAAATACATGATTATTTCTGGACATTTTGTATGGAATGGGAAAGTTATAGTCATGCCAAGTTATCTAGAATAGAAATTTGTATCTTTTTTAAAAAATGGGATTCTGCAACTCATAATGTTTTGCAAATTATTTTTTAATGTATCGATAAAATACAGGCACATTTCCATGAAAATATATTTTACTTGGATGGCTACAAAAGCATTCTAGATATAAGTGTGCCACATAGACACTCTCCCATTGATGACCATTTTAGTTTGTAATAAATTTTTACAAACAATAAGTATTTCAAGTAAAATTACAATAAGCATCCCCATACACTTTTATTTTTTTAAGTGGATTTGTCAATGAAGATTTGTACTGTCAAAGGGAATGTTCATAGCACATGATTTTCAAAAAAATAAATAGATTCTTCTTTTTATGCTTTTGTTAACACCCAACTGCATTAGCTGAAGTTATTTCTGGCATGTTCCATCATCTGGTTATTTCAAACCAGGAAAATGGCCCAGGG
>NW_007179010.1:0-3116 GCF_000164805.1 Carlito syrichta
CAGGACAGCTGCCATCAGCAGCGGGAGCAACAGACAGCCTTTAGTTATGGCAGGTAAACAAGAGTTTGTGTCCTCATTGCAGACTAAAAGTTCTTTGGTTTTTTGGGCTGTTTAGATCACATGTCCATCTCTAGACCAATAGCAATCGTCATGTGCTGTTCTGTTTAATTATGTTTAGGTGTCAGAATCATTTGCTGGCAGGAAGGATGGTATTATAAAGTTAAATAGCTCAGGATCCAGCCCCGGAGCTGGGGGAGTCTGAGGAGGTCAGCCTCTTCTGAATCATGGAAGGGGAAGTGGAAACAGATGTTGGATCTGTAACCAGTGGAAGGCATACTGTAAGTGTTCAGAAGTTTTGTTGCATTCCTTGATTAAAGTTTTAGTTTCTTTCTCTCCTTGCATTTGTATTAACACTGTGGTTTTTAATAATTCTCCTATTAACAGATCAGAGAAATTAAAATTGTGGAAAGAAAATCTAGGTATTTTATAGTCTCTTGGGCTTTTCTTATTATGTAAAGATTGAGAAAATTGTAAATATCAGACACAGGTGAAATGTAAGGAGATTGCATTATTAAATAAATATTAGTGAGGTTTTCTTAGGAATCTGTCATACATCATCACTCTTTGTTTCTCCCCAAAAGAAGGCAGTGCAGTTCTGTGGATGCAAATCCTCCATGGTCTGCCCGGCCATGTGTATATAGCGAACGGTGTTTCTTTTTAATGATTGAAATATTATTTAAATATAGTGAAATGCTTACTTAAGTTTTAATGACTGAGTAATGGAAATGAAGAGTTTTAAATTCATGGCAGAAAGATCTTATCCTAGTTTTAAGTTAGGAGATACTAAAAATGCTGGTATAGGAGAGACATTTCTCGTTGAGGGTTGGGGCAGATGTAGACTTTAGGTTTGGATTGTCTGTCCCTAGATGATAGTACTAGTTTGCAAGTTTCCCTGAAGGGTGAAAGCCTGTGTTTTCCTGTCAGTTCAGTCACTGTTCTTAAATGTCTTTAGCTCCTTCATGTGTCAAAAATGTCCTGTTGCAAATGCCATTAATTTGGATTTTGTGATACATTGATTGGAGGCAGTTTTAAACTGTAACCAAAGTTTGATAAGCAACTAGCAGAGTAAAAGAGGAATCTTTTTGCCTTTGTAAGGACTCAAGCACAGTCAAGCCGTTCCATTTGCCTTCCTTGTCTTTATCCTGGCATCTGACGTGTCTCGCTGGAACTCCCTGCTGATCTCTGGAATCAGTTCTCCATATTCTGGCTTGGACCTTATTAATCTTTCATTTGCACTCCCTAGTTTCTGTGTCAGAATCTTCATATGATGCATGTCATTCTACCTTTTCTTTTTGACCTTCACGCCACGTGAGCATGGGAATCCCCCCTTTCTAGTTTTAGGGTTTTGTGGTATTCCAGAGTAGGAATGTACAGGGCATGCTCTCAGCAGAGGCTTTCTCAGATCTCATCTTGCTCTTCTGAAAGGTTCCCCTCCTCTCTGGACAGCAAGGATTCTCAGTCACGGCAGGGAGTATTCACTTCCCACATGTGGTGAATCTGAATCTGGCATGGGCCTTCGGAACGCCACCTCCCCAGTTCTGATAGGCCTTTCCAGAAGAGCATTCTCTTTTGGTCAGCGCTGTAACTGTCGCAGGTATCCAAAGAGGCGCAAGGCCTAAGCCTCCACTGTCTCCTGCCTGGACTTTGCAGAGCCTGTTAGCTGCTGGGACTGGCTTCCTCATCCCTAACATCAAAGTATCTCTTTTACAATGACTGTCAGAGATCAGGCTGCTGGAAAGTTCCACTTGTGTCCGCGTCTTACTTGTTGCTTTCGGAAGCATTCAGTGGGCTTCCAGACCGCACGCCATTGGGCGCTGCCGGAACCCAGCCTGTCCTCGGTCTCCTCTTTCCCAAGTGATAGGGTCTTCAGCCCTGAAGGTGGGCTTCGCCACGGGCTCTGCACTGACACTTCCCTTTGTCTGCAAGGCCACAGGGAATTTTCCTCACTATTTTCAGACCTACTTTGAATGTCACCTTTTCCGGGAAGTCTCCTCTGAGCACCTTTGTAAAATCATGCTGGTGCTCCTTTCTCCACCCCAACCTCCCTATTCTCCTCAGCTTGCTTCACTTTCCTCTGGAGCACCTATTACCATCTGAGTTAGTGTATATGTATTTTTGTGTGTTTATTAGCAGTATACCATGCTCATTAGACTGTAAGCTTCGTGAGGGTTTGTTTTCTCTGGTGTATGTAGCTCCTAGAACTGTGCTTGGCACATGATAGGTACTCACTATGTTTATTTGTTGAATGAATGAATGATTAAATAAGGGGAAGAGAGTTCTAGGCAGATGTGAAAAGCATTGGTGTGTTTGAGAACCTGAAAATGTTTCCCTGTGTATCTGAGGTGAGAGTGGTGAGGTATGGTCTCTCTCTCTCTAATCTCAGAGGCTACACATATCGAATTTTATCAGCTGTGCTTAAGAATTTGGACTTTGTCCTGAGAGATTACAGACACTACTAACTCTGTGATCCTCTGAAAGTGTAATCAGGTTAGCATTTTAGAAAGAGTCTGGTTGCTAAGGGTGAGTGAGTTAGCAAGGAACAAGACTGTAGGCACAGTGACCGTTTGGAGGACAGCAGTTTGGGGACACAGTGATGATTGCCAGAATTAGACTAGCGTACAGAAATGGAAAGATGGACTGATGAGAGAGATGTATGGTGTTCAGCAGTTGATTGATTGTGTAGCAAGAATGATGTGTAAGAATCTACCATGGTCAAATGGGTGGGGGGGATACTGTTCAGAGATGAAGAGCAGGGTTAGGGTTATGAGGTTACAGTGGAAAATTGAGTCCAGGTTCAGTTTGTGGTGTGCTGTATTATTTTCTAGGGTGCCATAGCAAAGTATCAAAAAACAAGGTCACTTAAAACAATAAAAATGTATTGTGTCAGTCCTAGAGGCTGAAAGTTCAAAATCAGGGTGTCTGCTGAAGTCTCTAAAGGAGCCTCTCCTTTGCTGCTTCTAGCTGCTGTTGTTTGCTGGCAGCCGTTGGCATTCCTTGGCTTGTGGTCACATGGTTGTCCTCCTGTGTGTCTTCACAGAATCTTTCCTCTGACTGAA
>NW_007179011.1:0-584 GCF_000164805.1 Carlito syrichta
CCTCCAGTATATAACAAAATGCTTGACACATAATAGTTGCCCCCAAAAATGTTTGTTGAACTTCACTGAGTAGAGATATTACTTCCAGCAAAAGTTAAGTTCAGAGTCATATTATAGCACTAAAGAAAATCTTCTCAACCTATCTTCTTTCTCCACTGGCCCAGGAGGGGAAAAACAAGCAACAGGAATTTAGAAAAAACACAATGGAGGGAAAAGGTAAAACTCAGGTGCTATGAAAAACTTCAGAAGGAGAAATAATATATCATATCCATTAAAAAATAATATGATTGTATGAAGATATGTAATAAAAAAGAGTCTTCATATATTAAATATTATATGACCATATTTAAAACTTCAGTAAAAGAGTTGGATGATGAAGCCTAGAAAGTGGAACAAGACAGAAATAGAAAATAGGGAAAAAAGATAAAAACATTCTAGGATCAGCCCAGGAAATCCTTTACTCAGCTACTAAGAATTGTTAGAAAGAGAGAAGGAAGGAATAGAGAAGAGGGAATTATCATAAGCAGAATGTATGAAAACATCTCAAAAGTAAATGGCACTCAGCCTATATTTATTGAAGTATG
>NW_007179012.1:0-1284 GCF_000164805.1 Carlito syrichta
TGGTAGGTGGTAGTGATGGTGATATAAGTGATGCTAGTGATAGTTGCTAGTGATGTTAGTGATGGTGGTGGCTGTCAATGATGGTGGAGGTGACACTGATGGTGACAACAGTGATGTCAGGAATGGTGGCAGTGATGTCAGTGATAGTGCTGGTTGTCCATAATGTTGGTGGTGGTGGTGGTGATGGCAGTGATGTTAGTGATGTCAATGAAGGTGATTGTGCTGGTGGTGTAAGTGGCGATATTGATTCTCACAGTGGAAGTGATGATGTTATGGAGTGTCTACAACGGCACTCTTTGGAGGTACCAGAGGGAGGTTGTGAGATTCAAGGGGAAGGACTTGAAGGGGATCGCACTGGGGAGGGCTTTGAGCTCCCCACTCTGAACTGATATTGGTGATGGTGGTGGTGGTGATGGCAGTCAAGGTGGCACTGGCAACAGTAATTAATTCATTCTGAGAACTAATCAGCACACTTCCAACGCCCACGGCCTACACATGACATGTTTAAATGAGTCCCAGAGGCCGTTAGCACAGAGACCAAGGAGGAGGAAGCACCCAGGCCCCATGCAAGCTTTCCACAGCTTGAGTCCTGAGCCTGAGATGGAAGCTTGGGCTGGCTGTACCCCTCCATGACCTCACCCCACCACTCCTCTCACTCTCCTTCAAGGCTCTTCCCTGGAGAATCCATTTACTTACTCCCCTTCTCTGGCTGCCTTGAATGACCCCATGCCCACTCTTGAGGTGCATGGAGGCACCACATGTAAAGCCCCGCATTCTCTAGGCCCCAGGGTCTGCGCTTCCTCCTGCAGAGAGGGAGGAGGAAGGTGGGCTTCCACATCCCCCCCAGGTGGGCCAGCAGAGCCCAGGCCTGGCAGGAAGCCAATAGGGAGGAAGGGATATGATATACTCTGCCTGCAGGGGGAAGGGCATGGCCAGCAAGAGGGGCTTCCTCTGCCCAGGACCCAACCCCAAGGTCAGGGTGTGGGCTGGGGCTCCAGGAACTTAGTAATTGCTATGTTCTAAGTCCCACACTGGGCACTCACGTGAAGTCTCAGATTCGGAAGCAGGCACAGTCACCTCCCTGTCGTCACTGGTGAGGAACCAGAGGCGCTGGGTCTCACTGGGGGATGGCAAAGTCAAGACTGGAGCACTGATGGACGACCCACTGGTCCCACAGTGCCCACCACAGTACTGGTTTCGGGCAGCCCCTGTGCTCACTCCTTTCCCTTCCCTCCACCTCCCCCCCTTCCCTGCACACATGAAGTCTCCTGCTTGGTCCTCTAC
>NW_007179013.1:0-2087 GCF_000164805.1 Carlito syrichta
TAAAATCATAGGTCAAAATAAGCCATCAAACTAGAGTCACTTCTGTGATCTCCGATTCCAGCCTCTGCCTTTTGTTTTTCGTTGCAGCATAGGGGTGGGGCTTTGTCTCCTGTTTCACACTGTTGCCTTAGGAGCTGAGGTAGTTTGTTGCTAGGTGGGCGGGGCAATGGAAGTCTGCCTGGAGAATGGCAAGGCAGTTTAAGCAGGTCTGTTTTTCTCTGCTTGTCTGGGTCCTCTGGGTTGGGGTCTGACGCTGTGTGCCTCAGCCAGGGTGGACCCGGAGTTCCAGAGCTCCAAAGTTCCAAAAGGCAGGCTGTAAATGATGAGAGTGGCACTGGGTCCCTACAGAGTATTCAGCCAGTAATGGAACCGGTGTCTCTGAGGGGCGGGCGCTCAGAGCCTCCCTGTGCGACCTGCGGTGCCGGGTGCCGGCCGGCCGGGGAGAGAGCTGGAGGGAGCAGGGACCCAAAACTTCCCCGCACGCTGCAATACCCTGGCCTTAGGAAATGAGGTAAAGTTTGTTGCTAGGTGGGCAGGGCAATGGAAGTCTCTTCCTGGAGAATGGCAAGGCAGTTTAAGCAGATCTGTTTTTCTCCGCTTGTCTGGGTCCTCTGATTTGGGGTCTCACGCTGAGTGCCTCAGCCAGGGTGGACCCGGAGTTCCAGAGCTCCAAAGTTCCAAAGGGCAGGCTCTAGACAGCGAGAGTGGCACTGGGACCCAACAGAGGACTTCAGCCAGAAATGGAACCAGCGTCTCTGAGGGGCGGGTGCCCAGAGCCTCCCTGTGTGACCGGCGGCTTGATGCCGGGTGCCCGGGCTGGAGACAATGCAGCCAGGGAGGGATCTGGAGGGGGCTGGGACCGGAGACTTCCACACACGAGTAGAACGGCAGCAGTGGGGCGGGGGCGCAATATCTGGCCTTGCGTGGGACTGAAGTTCCCGGGCCTGCCCCCAGCGCGGTTGGTGGTGGGCTGGGGGATGGGGGTAGCGAAGTGATAGCCTTTTTGGGAACTCACGTTCAGAGAATCTCACAAGTTCACCTATGCCGTCGCCATCTTGCCCCGTCTCCGACAATTGTGATTTTTTATTAAATAATAAAATATAATTACCTAGGAGTCAGCAAACTTCCTTTAACTGGAAAGAGTGAAGCAGAAATTATACAATCACCTATCAGAAACTGGAATAGAATATATTATATTATATATATATTATATATATATTAGAGAGATTTATTGATGTGCATGACTTTAAGATATGATATGTTGCACTTGTTCTTTTAGAATTGGTAGATCAATAGGCTTACCACTATTTAAGGATTAGAGAACAAAAGTTCCTCTAGTCAAGTGAGTTAAGAAAATTAGTAATAAAAACTCAGACATATTGAGATACTAAAGTTTTGGTTTAGTTCACTTGAACTCTATCTCCTCTAAAATAAACAACTCAAAAATATTTGAAAGGAAAAAATCTGTAAGTTTTCCTCCATGATAAGTTAAATATAGTCAGTCATTCCTTCAGGTTTTTTAAGCAACAGTATAATTGTATCTATCATATACCAAACTAAATGAGTTTATTTAGTACATTCTTAGGAAAGATAATTAAATCTTTTAACTAAGTTATTTTTCTAAATAACCAATAAATTGCCTCAAATAATTAGTCTAATAGAATAGTAGTCATAATAGTCAGAAATACCTGGATTCTCACCCTGGCATTCCATTCACTGGTAAGAACCTTGAGTAAGTTACTATAAAGTGGTGCCAATATTTGCACCTACAGCATTGGAACTACTGCAAGCTTAATTAAAAATAATAGAATTTAAATGATTAACAAAATTGCCATGCATGTCAGGAGACTAATACATATAGCTGTAAATTTTAATCTTATATTGCTAAATAGACTCAATCTGAGCTTTCTTTCCCTTCCAGTCTCTATATTATTTTTTCTTATGGAGTACCAGGAAAGGAAGTAGCAAAGTAAGCCCTCTATGCCTGACCTTTAGACCATTGTTTCAATATGTTTTCCTAATACCAAACCAGTGGAGTAACAAGAACTGACATATATTCCCAGAGTAACTTTCTCTGACAACTCACA
>NW_007179014.1:0-798 GCF_000164805.1 Carlito syrichta
AAAACAAGATTTAAACCCAGATTTTTGCTCAGAGGCCATACTCTCAACTTCTCTGCTATGCACTTTTGAGTCTCTGATAGAGTCACACAAGTACACATGAAGTAGTTACAAAGATGTCCATTGCAGCATTTTTCAATATCACAAGACCGGAAATGAACTTAATGTGTACCAATGGAAGAGTGATTAAATCATAATCATTAAATGGTGATGCTGCAGAACATTTGTTTTCAGTTATGATGGACTATAGAAGACCAATATGCCTGCTAAGAACAACTAAAAAATCCAGATAAAGTTTTTAAAACATGTTTTCTGAAAGAATCAGGACCATAGGCTGGACCATAAAGTGATTCTCAGCAAATTTCAAAAGACTTAAATCATTCAGAGTTTGTTCTGGGACCATGGTAAAATCGATCCAGAAATCAATAACAAGAAAAAGAGAAAAAGGAAGGAAGGAAGAAAGGAAGGAAGGAAGGAAGGAAGGAAGGAAGGAAGGAACGAAGGAAGGAACGAAGGAAGGAAGGAAGGAAGAAGGAAAGAAGGAAAGAAAACAAAGAGAAAAAATTCCTCCAAATATTTAGAAATGAAGCAAAACACTTCTACATGACCAACTGGTCAAAGAATAAGTCAAACTATAATTAGAAAAAATTTGACTGAGGAAAGACTAAAAATATTTCATATAGAAACATGTTATAAAATTAAAACTGAGATTTATGGGAAATATAGAGCCTCAAAGCAGATATTATAAACAACGAAAGACTGAAACTTAATGACCTAAATATCCATGTCAAATTGGAAAAA
>NW_007179015.1:0-688 GCF_000164805.1 Carlito syrichta
CATGGGCACCAACGAGTACCTGTCAGCCATCTGGGCAGTCGGGCAGATCATTCAGGACTATGACAGGTAAGCTTGAGAAGGGGCTCTGAAGGTCAGCTGGGTTCCATTCAACCTGGGAAACTTAGCATGTCAAAGCTAGAGAGGACCCCAAGATCATCAAACCTAGGAATGGCCAGCACATGATATACATGTCAGCATTGCCCTTTCCTATATCTGTGGCAGACATTGCTAATCGATTTCTGTACTTTCAACCACCGAACCCAGATTCAAACCTTCTCTATACTGTATACCAATTAGCCAGTAAAGAAAGCGAGACAGGATGGAAGATGCAGCTTGTTATTGCTGTAACCTCTCCTTTCAGAGCCAGGCTGGGGTGGGAGTGGAGAATTTGTCCCAAGTCTCACAGATCAGGGGGATTGGACCCCAGATGTTCTAGTTCCTGGGCTTGGCGTCTCATGCCCTAACAGTCTCCTTCCCACTGGGAACTTCTGAGGGGCAACCAGTGTGCATGGACCCTCATGGTCCTCAGCCCATGGTTTGATGGAAGGTCAGTGAGGGAAAGTCGTGTGGCAGGTACGGCAGGAGTGGCAACCCCCTGGTGCAGCATCCTCATCCCAGATGGCGCTGGCCTGAAATTCCAGGGCAGAGGGTGGAAAGACCTGTAGGCCAACACATTGAGAACTGGGAA
>NW_007179016.1:0-4613 GCF_000164805.1 Carlito syrichta
AATGAGCTAGCTAATGAGCCAGCCAGCTGACTTAAGCTGGTCTAATGAGCTCATTAACGAGCCACCCAGCTGACCTAACTTGCTGGCATCAGGAGCTACCTAATGAGCCAGCCTGCTGACTTAACTATCAAGCCTAAGAAGTTAGCTAATGAGCCAGCCAACTGACTTAAGTGTCTGGCCTATCGTGCTACCCTACAAGCCAGCCAGCTGACTTAACTAGCTGGCCTAACGAGCTAGCTAAAGAGCCAGCCAGCTTACTTAACTGGCTGGCCTAACTAGCTAGCTAGCAAGCCAGCTGACCTAACTACATAAGCTAGTTAAGTAAGTTGGCTAGCCAGCTGTCTAGCTAGGTAGTGAGCTAGTTAAGTCAGCTGACTAACCAGCTGGCTAATTTGTTAAGTCAGCTAGTTGAGTCAGCTGGCTATCCAGCTGGTCATTTAGTTAAGTCAACTAGTTAACTCAGCTGGCTATCCAGCTGGCTAGCTAGGTAGCAAGCTAGTTAAGCCAACTGGCTAGTCAGCTGGCTAGCTAGTTAAGTCAGTTAGGTAATTCAGCTGGCTACCCAGCTGGCTAGAAAGGTAGCTAGCTAGTTAAGTCAACTGGCTAGACAGCTGGCTAGCTGTTTAAGTTACCTAGTTAAGTCAGCTGGCTAGCTAGATAAGTCAGCTAGTTAAATCAGCTGGCTAGCCAGCTGGCAAGCTGGTTAAGTCAGCTAGTAGAGTCAGCTGGCCAGCCAGCTGGCTAGTTAGGTAGCTAGCTAGTTAAGTCAGTTGGCTAGCCAGCTGGCCAGCTAGTTAAGTCAGCTTGTCAAGTCAGGTGGCTAGCCAACTGGCTAGCTGGTTAAGTCAGCTAGATAATTCGAGCAGCTAGCCAACTGGCTAGCTAGGTGCTAGCTAATTAACTTAGATGGCTAGCCACCTGGCTAGCTAGTAACATTAGCTAGTTAAGTCAGCTGGCTAGCCAGCTGGCTAAGTAAAGTCAGCTAGTTGAGTCAGCTGGCTAGCCAGCTGACTAGCAGGTTAAGTCAGCTAGTTAAGTCAAGTGGCTAGCCAACTGGCTAGCTAGGTAGCTAGTTAGATAAGTCAGCTGGCTAGCCAGCTAACTAACTGGTTAAGAAAGCTAGTTAAGTCAGCTGGCTACCCAGCCTGCTAGCTATGTAACTAGCTAGTTAACTCAACTGGCTAGCCAAATGGCTAGCAGTTGTCAGCTCGTTAAGTCAGCTGACTCTCCAGCTGGCTAGCTATTAAGTCAGCTAGTTAAGTCAGTTGGCTAGCCAGCTGGCTAACTGGTTAAGTCAGTTTGCTTAGTCAGCTGTCTAGCCAGCTGGCTAAGTAGGTAGCTAACTGGATAAGTCAGTTTGCTAGCCAGCAAGCTAGCTGTTCAAGTCAGCTAGTTAAGTCAGCTGGATAGCCAGCTGGCTAGGTAGGTAGCTAGCTAGTTAAGTGAGCTGGTTAGCCAACTTGATAGCTTGTTAAATCAGCTAGGTAAGTCAGCAGGCTAGTGAATTGGCTAGATAGGTAGCTAGCTAGTTAAATTAGTTGGCAGGCCAGCTGGCTAGCTGGTTAAGTCAGCTACTTAAGTCAGCTGGTTAACCAGCTGGCTAGCTAGTTAAGTCAGTTGGCTAGCCAACTGGCTACCTAGTTAAAAAGTTAGTTAAGTCAGAAGGTAAGCCAGCTGGCAAGCTAGATATTTCAGCTAGCAAAGATTGCCGGATAGCTACGTAGCTAGCTATTTAAGTGAGCTAGTTATGTCAACTAGCTAGCTAGTTAAGTCAGTTAGTTAAGTCAGCTAGCTAGCTAGATAGCTAGCTAGGTAACTAGCTTGTTAAGTCAGATAGTTAAGACAGCTGGCTACCTAGGGAGCTAGCTAGTTAAGACAGCTAGTTAAGTCAGCTAACTAGTTAGTAAAGGCAGCTAGTTAAGTTAGCTGGCTAGCCAGATGCCCGCTGGGTAGCTAGCTAGTTAAGTCTGCTGGCTAGCCAGTTGGCTAGGTAGTTAAGTAGCCTCATAAATTCAGTTCGCAAGCCAGATGGTTACCTAGGTAGCTAGATAGTTAAGTCAACTGGCAAGCAAGGAAGCTACGTAGGAAGCAAGCTATGTAAGTCAGCTGGCTAGCCAGCTAGCTAGCTAGTTATATCAGCTAGTAATGTCAGCTGGCTATCCACCTGTATAGCTAGGTAGCTAGGCAGTTAAGTCAGTTGGCTAGACAGGTAACTAGCTAGTTAAGTCAGCTAGTTAAGTAAGCTAGCCAACTAGTTAAGTTGGCTGGTTAATTCAGCTATGTGGCTACTCGGCTAACTAGTTAAGTCATCAGCTTAAGGGAGCTAGATAGCTAGTTGGCACCTAGTTAAGTCAGCTGGTTAAGTCAGCTAGCTAGCTAGTTGGCTAACTCATTAACTCACCAGGATAAGTCTGCTAGCTACCTAGGTAGCTAACTATTTAAGGCAGCTGGTTGAGTCATCTAGCTAGCTTGTTAGCTAGCTCATTAGGCCAGCTAGTTATGTAAGCTGGCTGGCTCATTAGCTAGCAGGTTAGGCTAGCTAGTTAAGTCAGTTAGCTGGCTCTGTAGCTAACTCATTAGGCCAGCTAGTTTAGACAGCTGGCTGGCTTGATAGGTAGCTCGTTAGGCTAGCTAGTTAAGTCAGCTGACTGGCTCGTTAGCTAGCTCATCAGGCTTCATAGTTAAGTCAGCAGGCTGGCTCATTAGCTAGCTCATGAGGTTAGCAAGTTAGCTTAGTGGGATGGCTTGATAGATAGCTCGTGAGGCCAGCTAGTTAGGTCAGCTGGCTGGCTCATTAGTCAGCTCATTAGGACAGATACTTAAGTCAGTGGGCTCATTAGATCGCTAGTTAGGCCAGCTAGTTAATTATGCTGGCTCATTTGCTGGCTTGTTAGACCAGATTGTTAACTCAGCTAGCTCGTTAGCTAGCTCATTATGCCAGCTGGTTAGGTCAGTTGGCTTGCTAGCTAGCTAGTTAGGCCAGCCAGTTAAGTAAGCTGGCTGGCTCTTTAGCTAGCTCGTTAGGCCAGCTAGTTAAGTCAGCTGGCTGGCTTGTAGGGTAGCACGATAGGCCAGACACTTAAGTCAGTTGGCTGGCTCATTAGCTAACTTCTTAGGCTTGATAGTTAAGTCAGCAGGCTGGCTCATTAGGTAGCTCCTGATGCCAGCAAGTTAGGTCAGCTGGGTGGCTCGTTAATGAGCTCATTAGACCAGCTTAAGTCAGCTGGCTGGCTCATTAGCTAGCTCATTATACCAGCTAGTTAGGTCAGCTGCTTCGTTAGCTAGCTAGTTAGGCCAGCCAGTTAAGTTTAAGCCAGTTTACTTAACTGGCTGGCTCGTTAGCTAGTTCGTTAGGCCAGCTAGTTAAATCTGCTGGCATGTTAAATATCTCGTTGGGCCAGCTAATTAAGTCAACTGCCTGGCTCATTAGCCAGCTCGTAAGGCCAGCTAGTTAAGTCTGCTGGCTCATTGGCTAGCTCGTTAGGTCAGCTAGTTAAGTCAGTTGGTTGGCTCGTTAGGTAGCTTGTTAGGCCAGCTACTTAAGTCAGCTATCTGGCTTGTTTGCTATTTCATTAGGACAGCTAGTTAAGTCAGCTGGATCATTAGTTAGCTCCTTAGGGCAGCTTGTTAAGTCAGCTGCCTGGCTCATTAGCTAGCTCCTTAAGCCAGCTAGTTAAGTCATCTTGCTCATTAGCTGACTCGTTTGTCCAGTTTGTTAATTCATCTTGCTGACTCGTAGGCTAGCTCATTATGCCAGCTAAATAAGTCAGCTGGTTCTTTAGCTAGCTCGTCAGGCCAGCTATTTAAGTTAACTGGCTGACTCGTTAGGTAGCTTGTTAGGTCAGCTAGTTAAGTCAGCTGGCTGGCTGGTTAGCTAGAACATTGGGCTAGCTAGTGAAGTCAGCTGGCTGGCTCGTAGGTAGCTTGTTAGGTCAGCTAGAGAAGTCATCTGGCTGGCTCATTAGCTAGCTCATCAGGCTTGCTAGTTAAGTCAGCTGGCTGACTCGTTAGGTAGCTCGTGTTGCCAGCAAGTTAGTTCAGCTGGGTGACTCATTAGCTAGCTCGTGAGGCCAGCCTGTTAGGTCAGTTGGTTGGTTTGTTAGCTAGCTCCTTAAGCCAGCTAGTTAAGTGAGCTGGCTCTTTAGCTGGCTCATTAGGCTAGCTTGCTAACTCAGCTGGCTGGCTTGTTAGGTAGGTCATTAGCCCAAATAGTGAAGTTAGCTGACTTTTTAGCTAGCTGGTTAGGCCAGCAAGTTAAGTCAGCAGTCTCACTCATTAGGTAGCTTGTTAGGCCAGCTAGTTAAGCCATCTTGCTGGATCATTAGCTACATCATTATGCCAGCTAGTTAAGTCAGCAGGCTGGCTCATTAGGTAGATTGTTAGGCCAGCTAGTTAAGTCAGCTCGTGATGTCAGCAAGTTAGGTCAGCTGGGGGGCTCGTTAGCTAGCTCATGAGGCCAGGTAGTTAGGTCAGCTGGCTGGCTCGTTAGGTAGCTCATTAGGCCAGCTAGTTAAGTCAGCTGGCTCATTAGCTTGCTCTTTGGCCAGCTTGTTAAGTCAACTGGTTCGTTACCAATCTCGTTAGGCTAGCTAGTTAAGTCAGCTCACTGGCTC
>NW_007179017.1:0-1086 GCF_000164805.1 Carlito syrichta
TCCAGTTAGGACATTTCAGTGTAAAACACTTTTTGTACATTGGTTTTGTAGGCTGCAATAGCTTAGGATATGAAGATCATAGCTATTATAAATTGTGAAAAGATCAATTACAAGAATTTTACATAATGAATACTCATGATTCTGTGTGTAAGACCAAAGATGGCTAAATCAGTACCTTCAGGGCCTGCAGAAAGTAGCACCTTTCCAAAAATCAAGGCAATGGGTGGCTCTCTGGGATTCTCTAGGCCTTTACTCAACCTTGGACTAAAGATAGGTTACTTTATGGTAGATCATCTCCAGCAACAGAGATTTGTGATCCCTAGCATGATGTAAACTTAAAGATAAAATAGGGAATATAAACTCAGAGAAAGGAAACTCTCCTAAAAAATGAACAGAGAGGGTGACTCACAAGACAATGCATCTCTCGAGTGTTGTAGTTCTTGCCTTCACCTCCTGATGTGTGGAGAGATAAGTGAAAATACTCTGTTAGCACTAAGAATGTTTCTCCTGGTAGATTGTGTGAGTTATATTGATAACAATTCTTTCTTTTCTTAGTGTAAGACATCTATTTACTTATCATAATTTCCTTTTAAAATTTCTGGGTCATCTTTGGTCTTCAAAATATCGTTGTTTTCTACACAGACTGTGCATATAATAACTTATTTTCCAACACTGCCACTGCCACCAGCTATCAGTCTCAGGTCAGTCCTTCACAGTCAAGGAGGACTTAGGCACTTGGTTCAGTCTTCCTCTTCCGCCAAGTCATATCCTTATTCTGGAGGATTTCAGCATCCATGTAGACACCTTCTCATCAGCCTGGCCTTAAAATCCATTGCCTTCTTCCTTCCCCAGCAGTGACCTTCAGGTATTCCGTTCCAGCTGTCCATTCCCATGGTCTTACCTTGGGCTCTGTCATCACTTGGAACTACTCCACCTCTAAGAGTGAAAAACTCAAACACTGCTTCTTCGAACCACTCACTAATTCCCAATTAAGACTTCATTAGAGTAATGTCAGCAAAAATTATAGGGAAAAATCTTCAAAACTTCTCTCCTCTGTAAAGGCAATGAGAAACTGGGGGGGGGGGG
>NW_007179018.1:0-632 GCF_000164805.1 Carlito syrichta
CTGAGCCCACAGGTTTGAGACCTGCCTGGGCAGTGAGACCTCATCTCTACAATAAATCAAAAAATCAGCCGGGCGTGGTAGCGCATGCCTGTAATTCCGGCTACTTGGAAGGCTGAGGTGGAAGGATCGCCGGAGCCCAGCAGGTTGAGACTGCGGTGGCCGGGAGCGGCCACTGCACTCCAGTCTGGGTGACAGAGTAAGACTCCAACTCAAAAAAAAAAAAAAGGAAAAGAAAATGTGTAGCTTCACCAATAATCAAAGAAAGGCAAAGAAACCATTTGATGCCATTTTTCCCAAAATGTTATATTATTTTAGAATAACAGTATTAAATACTGTGACAATACTGGTTTGGGCCTATAGAAACAGGCAAAAAGGTTGAATAGAGAATAAATACAGCCTTTCTAGAAGGCAGTTTAGTATATTAGAAACCTTAAATAAGGGATATGACCTTAACAGTTGTACAATTTCACCTCTAGGGATTTATCTTGTTGATATGTACACAAATTCATCTATTAGAATCAGCATCAGCTGGGCTCAGTGGCTCAGCCTGTAATCCTAGCACTTTAGAGGCCGAGGCGAGTGAATTGCCTGAACCTGCAAGTTCAACACCAGCCCCAGTAGCTTGGTGAGAC
>NW_007179019.1:0-904 GCF_000164805.1 Carlito syrichta
TGCCTGAACATATTTTTAAAAATCAAATTGTACTCACTGTGCTTCAGTTGTGGAATTTCTTTCATGAATATTGTAATAAGTGGAGAATGGTCCTGAGGTTGAAATTTCACTCTGTATTAAGAATGATTTAGCTGTATGATGTGCAACGTTTTTCTTACAAACAACAGATTTAACATCTCTGTGCTTGGTGACCACTGGATCATAAAAATACAAAGACAGAACATTAAGATTAGTTTTGGATTTTAAGTACCCTAATATGTGATTCCCTGAAGTTTTAGAGAAGGCATGCTTATTTTATTAATAAAATTATCTCAGGCTACTAATATTTAACAATTCCCATTAAGAGGCATATTTTGCCCCTTTTGTGGGTGGGTATAGGCAGTTGTATACATTGATTTGTCGAGTATTATTAATAAATGTATCTTATGTGGTTGTTCAGCCCAGATTGTAGTTCAGAGAACTACTAATCTGACTTTACTGTTACTTGAAAAAGTTTGCAGGTGTCTGGTGAAGAGTGAGTTTTGACTTATCCTGCACAGTATTGAGGTGGGGAAGGAATCATGTTATTGTACAAAAATGAAGGCAGTCTTTCTCCTCTTTAAACCTTAACCTTGGCATTTTTTTAAAGACAGAATTTGAAGTTTAGAATTTGGTTTGTTCTTGTTCAATTGTTTTCATTATGTGGCAGTTCAAGAGGTGATTATTGACCCTTTGGCTGGCACAGTGAGAAAAGGGATGGCTCTAGGGAGTTTGGAAAATACTTTTTAAGAGACAATATTATGGAACAGAGGAATATAGTCCTTAGAGTCTGATCATCTGGATTGAATCTTCATCCAGTACTAACTCATTGGTAATCTTGTGCAGCCTCCCTGTCTGCCTTTTTTTAACTGTTTAAAAAAAAAAA
>NW_007179020.1:0-1153 GCF_000164805.1 Carlito syrichta
TCCCAACTATAAATAAGGATGTCTCAAACAATAAGAGGGAGAAATGAAAGGACTAACAAAGCAAAAATGGGGTTACTTTGAGAGCAGAGAGCTGGCTTTGTATTTTTGTTTTGCTATAACTACCGATTAGTGGTATACTTTAGTAAATCATATGTTACTGCATAATTGGCTATGCTAGCTCTTTTGCTCTGAATAAATTTAATTCACCTTATCATTTAAAGTCACCATTGAGTGAAACTAATAAAACTGTAACCTTTTCCCAGTAGTGGGCATCAGGATTTTATAATTAACATCTTGCTCCAAGGATGAGTTTCTAGTTATCCTGCATGACAAACCATTTGGACACTGAGAGAAGAGAAACACACTGTCTGATGATTCCAGTCTTCCTGCAATTATCCCATATAAAACACTTACCTAGCCAAATGCCTTTTGTGTCTTTTTTTCTTTTTTTTTTTTTTGAGTTGGTGTCTCACTCTGTCACCCAGACTGGAGTGCAGTGGCCACTCTCCCGCCACTGCAACTTTAGAGACGATCACAGAGGCCTATCTCCTGCAGCCGATGGAATTAATTCCTCCCATCACATGGGCAGAACTAACCCTTCTAGACTACGTGTTTCACCAATGCCTTTTTATGGGGTACTTAGGTAGTAACCAAATTACTTGTTTTTTGATACAGCTCATCATAGACAACTCACTTTGCAAGGCTAGAGGTTAGAGGCTCTTACTAACCCCCCTCCTGAATGACACACGGACAAACCAGGTAGGACACCAGTGAGTGTCAAGCTTTAAGGCCTCCGCATTCAGGCATCACCAAACTCCAAGCTCTTCCCATCTGAAGCAGCTCATGCAAGTCATTTCTTTAGACACGCCTCCATCCACATCAAGCCCGAAAGCCTCTTCAGTGCTTCCAGATGAAGAGAAAACAGCTGATGAAGGGGTGGAAGCGTGTCCGTGGCAAAAACTCTAAAAGGAGAACACAGAGCTTGGCTGAGGACACAGCAACAGGAAGTCAGGCACATGCCCAGTCCAGAAATACCCTGAATCGTTACTTTAAGACATCCACCCCTGATGCAATCTCACCCTCCATGGTATGATGCCTTTGTGATCAATGAAGGAAGGGAGGAGAATTCCAATGGTGATCAAATTCATCCTGG
>NW_007179021.1:0-737 GCF_000164805.1 Carlito syrichta
TATGAAACCTGTACTATATATTTCCTAATTTCATGCAACGAAGGAAACACTAAATCACATTTGATTTAGCTATTATTTTTGTTTTTGCTAAAAACCTTACGGTAGCTCTTGCTCCCAAGAGATCAGGACTTTGCGCCTGAGCATTTTTATACCCTGAAATATGGGGTTAGTCTGTTTTCTTTCCCTAACATTGTAGTTTCATCTAGGACTGCAGGGTTGCTTAAATCGCAACTAATTTGAATAAGGACCGGGTATTAGAACTGATATGGCCTAATTCTTGCCAGTGCCCCCCAGAGGAATGGATCGTTTCAGTCCATCAAGATAGGAAGGTATAAGGATACTTTCCAACCGATGAGTGGAGATGTGTTATGAATGAGCAGATGGTCACTCTTTATAATGCTGTTTTTAACTTATCTGGCTTCAAGTTTCTCTAGTCTCTTAGAACTTAACTTCTTGTTGTTATACCACTGGAGTAAACTTATCTGTCCTCATACATTTCAAAAATTTGCCATCACTAGACCAGAGTTCTGAGGTGAATATCATATTGAATTGCAAATTCAAAGAAGCAGCTTCAATTCTGCCGGGACTTCTCCCGCCTTTTTTTTCTTGGCGGCGGGAGAAGTAGATTGAAGCCAGTTGCATAGGGTGTTTAGCTGTTAACTAATTTTTCGTGGGGTTAGAACCCACCAATCTAGTGGGAAGGACTTAGCTTAAATTAAAGTGATTGATTTGCATTC
>NW_007179022.1:0-817 GCF_000164805.1 Carlito syrichta
TTTTTTTTCTTGGCGGCGGGAGAAGTAGATTGAAGCCAGTTGCATAGGGTGTTTAGCTGTTAACTAATTTTTCGTGGGGTTAGAACCCACCAATCTAGTGGGAAGGACTTAGCTTAAAATAAAGTGACTGATTTGCATTCGGTTGATGTGGAGTAGGCCTCTGCAGTCCTTAGTGGGAGGGAAGTATTCAGGAATTAAGCATATTTTAGCTTACTTAGGGCTTTGAAGGCTCTTGGTCTAGTTAACCTAAATTCCTACTCTAGTTGTAGGAGTATAGGGGATATGGGTAAAAGTAGGGTGGATAAGGTTGTTAGAGTGGGTACAATAAGTATTAGTTTTGTGTTTTCAAATTGTCATTTTATTTTTGTAGTATTATTGACTGGGAATATAGTAAGGGTTGTTGAGTAGGTTAAACGTATGTAGAAAAATAGGTTAAGTAGGGCTGTAATAGCTATTAATATTGGGATAAGTGTATTATTATTTTTTATAAGTTCTTGAATAATTGCTCATTTAGGGAGGAAGCCCGTAAGTGGGGGCAGTCCTCCTAGGGATAGTAGAATTAGGGGTATCATAGATGATGCTAATGGAATTTTATTTCATGAGTTGGATATTGCTAGGATAGTAGTACTTGAGAATAGGATTAATATAGAAAATAGTGCAATTGTTAGAATAATATAGATAAGGAGGTTAAGGATTATTATAGCAGAGTTATATTTTAGAATTGCGATTATCCATCCTATGTGGGCAATAGAGGAGTAAGCTAGGATTTTTCGTAGTTGTGTCTGATTCAGTCCCCCTCAGCCACCTAATGCAATGG
>NW_007179023.1:0-3147 GCF_000164805.1 Carlito syrichta
TGTTCCTGGCCTGGCTCCAACAGGAGCTCACCAGTACTTCCTTCTTTGATGTTTGCCCCTGGGAGCATTGGTTTGCTAGAAATCAGTTAGTGTGACCTCCAGTCTGCGTAGTCCAGATGTGGCCTGGCTTCATCATAACTTTATTTATTAGAGTTTTTAGAAAACACAAATGTCAGTGGTTTTACTTTAAATCATTAATAACATGCACATTCGTGCTATGGTAATCTTGCCGAGAAAGTCGAGAGCATTAACCTATTTCCTGCTGTTGCTAGCATTAAGATATTTCCTGTTTATGTAGCATGCTGTGAGAATAAAATGGCTCTCACCTGTTCAGGAGAGAGTCCTCCCAATCCTGCTGTTCTTTGTCTTTCTTTTCTCATTCCCTCCCCCACCTCAGGACCTGCCCTCCGGAGGCTGGACCTCCACAACCTAGGAGAAGAATAAATTCCATAATGACATGGAAAATATTCCAGAAATGCAAGCTATCTCAAATGTCATAAATGTATTAAGTGCGTGAATGTCTTGCTATATGCAGAAAAGTCTTGAAAAAAATTCAACATATACTGCCATTAAAATCAATCAGTATAATAGGAACACTTGCAACCAGGTGTCACAGAACACAAGGACTATGATGAATGTTAAAGCACTGAGAATTCTTATTAAAATGATAATTCAGACGATGTAACCTGCAATCACCACTATTTCCCTTTAACATTTTTTGAAAATGCCAGTCAAATTTAAGGAATAACAAAATAAGTGGCACAAATATTTGGATTGGCAAGTGAAAAATAATTATTTATAGGCTAGTAAATGATGAGAGAATGAAATTTATATCTGTGTGTGTTAAAATATATGAATATACATACTTATAAGTATATATTTATGAATTGTGCAGATATTTATGTGTGTGTGTGTGTGTGTTTAATGATTACCAAGAATTAGTTGAGTAAATGGCACTTTAAATGTTAAATATGGGAGGTGCTTAGACACTGAGTTCCTAGAAACCTGGGTTCAAGATACAGCTTGGCTACTTATCAATTATGTAATCTGAATATATACTTAACTTCTTTAATCTTGGTTTTGTGATTTGATAAACTAACATAACAATAATATCTACATAATTTAGCCATTTTTAAATTATTACTTATTTTTCAATTCAATATTATCCACATTTTAAAAAACTGAAAAAACAAAAACAAAAACAAACAAACCAAAAAGAACATATTGTGGGATTCCATTTATATAAAGAACCAGAAATTAACGTCTAATGCTAGAAGTCAGAGTAGTGGTCGCCTCTGGAACAGTATTGCCTGGGAAGAGGCCAGGAAACCTGCCAGGGCTGAGATATCTGTTGATTTGTGTAGGGTTACATGGTTGTGTATGAATTTAAATATTCATTACACTGTCTATCCACGATGGTACACTTTACTGCAGATACACATCTTAATGAAAACAAAACTAGAGCGTCTCTGGATTGGGGGGCACCAGGCACAGGTGAAAGTGAGGCTAAGACTAGGCACGTGTGCCCGTGCACTGAACGCTGAGATGCCCTTCTCCCCACCCCATCTCCTCTGAAGAATAAACCAGGTCAAGGTGTCTGCATCAGGTGTTCACCAAGGAGACACGCCGAGGGGATCCCGGGCTGTCAAACTCCATGGTACGTAACAGAGCTGGCAACCAGCTCTTCAGTCCCTCTCTGTTAATACAATCAGTCAAATGAAGGGTTGCCAGACAACCAGGGAAGCCATTAACAGGGATCAAAATGAAAACAAGAGTCACCTGAAGAAAACAGAGCCCATGCAAGAAAAAGACAACCCCAAAAGCAAATGATCATTGATAAGAGGTAAGAAGAGACATTGCATCCATGAGACAGCAATAGAATTTTATGAAAAGGAAAACCCAGAGAACAAAAAGAAAGTTCTTGGGAACTCAGAATACGTTCGTGGAAATAAAACTCTCACTAGAAGTTTTCATCGATAAAGCTGAGAATATTGTCTCCACTGTTGAGCAAAAAAAGACAAAGAGAGGAAAACAGAGAGAAATGGAGATCAGTTCAGGAGTTGACATCCAAATACTGGGAGCTTCAAAAATGAAAATAAAGCAAGCAGAGCTTGGGGACTCCATTTAATCATGTGAAGAATGCTTCTCAGGATGGAAGGACAGGTGTTTCCGGAGGGGCAGTTTCTGAGGGTGTCCAGATGTCTAGTAGATGTAGTAGGTGACAGACGGCTCACACATCAACAGCTAGAAAACCTAGATGGCTTAAAGGTATATTTTAAATTCATGACTGAGCTATGAAAGCAACAAGGAGCAGATGAACTACAATTCTGGAGAGTGAAGAACCATTCCCGGATGTGCTGACAATGTATTTTTTAATCGCCGGGGCTTTAATGATTCTAGGCATGGGCCAAGGATCTGGACTTAGGCAAACAATGGGCTGGTGAAAGAAAGAAGCAAAGTTTTTAAAGGTCACAAAGAGCTAAAGTAACAAAAGCTGGGACTTGAGGAGCCTCGAACATGGCCAGTTTTCCCGACGGGATGTTAATCAAATTCCAAGACTATGGGAGACTGAAGATCTGCTTCGAAAGTTTCTGAAAGGCGGAATAAAACTTCACATTCTTACAGTGCTTAGGAATCAAAGACCCTCTGAGGGAAGGAGACCCAAAACAAAACAGCATGAGATTAAAAAGCCTTTGGACAGTGATTCTTTCTGTTATAATGTGCCAGAATCACCTGGAGGACTTGTTGAAACACAGATTCATCTGATTCAGCAGATGTGGATGGGGTTCATTTGTATGAATTTCTAACACTTCCCCCATGCTGCTGATGCTGCAGGATGTGGGCCATACTTTGAGATTCGTTGCCCTGGAAGAAATGGTAAGTCAATACTGCACTTCAGCTGCATACCCCTACGGGCACTATGCTGATTCTGGCCACAATTAGCTGAGAATTCAAGTTTGTCCCAGCAGAGAAGGCTGCCACTGAGCTAGAGCTTTTTGCACTCATCTAAGGTTGGGACACAAAATTGGAGACCTGGGAGGCTTCCAACATATAGTCTTTCTCATTAGGTCATCTGACAAAATTTTGAAGCTGCATGGGCAGGTGTCTAAAGAGTTAAGCCGAACATTTCTTTCTTTCTTTCTTTTT
>NW_007179024.1:0-382 GCF_000164805.1 Carlito syrichta
CCAGTGAGTGAGCAGACAGGTGAGCTCACTTAACTAGTTGGCCAGTGAGAAAGCCGACTTCTCAGCGAAGTAACTAGTATGCTGTCGAGTGAACTGACACATGTGTTGCCATAACTAATTGGTGGGCTAGTGAACCGACCATTGAGCAGACTTAACTAGTTGGCTGGCAAGCAAGCCGACTCATTAGCAGACCTGTTGGCCTGTGAGCGAGCCAAAAAGTTAGTTGACCTATTGGCTGGTACTCAAGACAACTAGTTTACTGACCGGTTGGCACGCGAGTTAGCCTACTAGTTAGCTAACCTGATGAAAAGCGAGGGAGCCCGCTAGTTAGCTCACCAGCTAGCCAAGTTGCTAGCCAACAAGTTAGCTAAGTAACTTGCTG
>NW_007179024.1:1844-2705 GCF_000164805.1 Carlito syrichta
AGTGACTTGACTAGCTGACTTAATTAGCTAGCCAGCTGGCTAGGCAACAGACTTAATTATGCCGCTAACTAGCTAGAAAGTTGGCTAGACAGCTAACTTATCTAACTGTATTACCTAGCTGTCCTGCTATCTAGCCAGTTGAATTAACTTGCTTGCTGCATAGCTAGTTAACTGGCTGAATTAACGAGGTGACTTTTCTAGCGAGGCAGCTGTGTATCCAGCTGACTTAGCTAGCAAGCTACCTAGCTAGCCAGCTGGCTAGTCAGCTGAGTTAACTATTTGAGTTTACTAGCTGGCAAGCTGACTAGACAGCTGACATAACTAGGTAGCTGCCTAGCTAGCCAGCTGGATACCCAGATGAATTAATTGCCTAACTACATAGCTAGCCAGCAGGCTAGCCAGCTGACTTAACTAGCTGACTTCACAAAGTAGACAGCTGGCTAGCCAACACACTTAACTAGCTAGCTACCTAGCTAGACAGCTGGATAGCTAGGTGACTTAACTAGCTAACATAACTAGACGCCCGATGGTTGGCAACCTGACTTGACTAGCTACCTACCTACATAGCTTGCTTGTTTTCAAGCTGTCTTATCTATCTAACTACCTAGATATCCTGCTGGCCAGCGAGCTGTGTTAAGTATGTGACTTAACTAGCTAGACAGCTGGCTAGCCAGCTGACTTAAATCTAGCTATCCTGCTTGGCAGCTGACTCTCCAACTGCCTTAACTAACAGACTTAACTAGCTACCCAGATGACTTAAACAGCTGCCTTAACTAGCTAGCTAACTAGCAATCCAACTGACTTAACTAGCTGATTCAACTTGCTAGCTACCTAGCTAGCTATCATATAGCTAGTTGACAA
>NW_007179024.1:4140-5278 GCF_000164805.1 Carlito syrichta
CCAGCTAGACAGTTGGCTAGCCAGCTGACTTAACTGCTGACAACACTAGCTAGCCAGATAGCTATCTAGCTGATTTAACTAGCTAGAGACCTACCTAGCCAATTAGCTAGTGAGTATTCTTAACTAGCTGAATTAACCAGCTATCCAGTTGGCTATCCAACTGACTTAACTAGCTCACTATCTAGCTAGCCAGCTGGCTAGCCAGATGACTTAAGTAGCTGACTTAATTAGTAGGTACCTAGCTAGCTAGCTGACTTAAATTGTTAGCTAACTAGCTACCTACCTAGTTAGACAGCTGACTTAGTTAGCTAACTAGCTATATACCTAGCTATCAAGCTGAATTGCATAGTTAGCTGCCTTGCTAGCTAGCTGACTTAGCCAGCTAGATAAATAGTTAGCTTAATCGTTATCTAAAATACTAGCTAGGTGACTTAATCATCTGACTTATATCATTAGCCAATGAGCTGGCTAGCTGACTCAACCAACTTAACTCGTTCACTATCTGTCTATCTAGCTGACCATTCAGCTGACTTAACTCGTTACCTAACTAGCTAACTAGCCTAGTCAAGTAGGTGACTCAACCCATTTGCTAACTAGCTAGCTAGCTGGCTCAACCCGCTGAATTAACCCATTAGTTAACTAGCTAACAACCTAACCCAACCTGCTGACTTAACACTTTAGCCAACTAGCTAGCTAGCTGTCTTAACCAGCTGACTAAATTAGAGGCTGGCTTAACTAGCTGACTTAGCTACCTGACTTAACTATGTAGCTAGCTGATTTCACTGGCTGACTTAACTAGTTAACTAGCTGACTTATCGACCTGAATTAAATAGTTAGCTAACTATTTATCTTGAATAACCAGCTGACTTAACTAATTAGCTAACTCGTTAGGTAGTAGATTATGTATCTGAATTAAATAGTTAGGAAGTTAGTGAGCTCTCCGACTTAGCTAGCTGACAGAGTTAACTAAGTAACTAAATGGTTTTCCACCTGACTTAACTAGCTAGCTGACTAGCTAGCTAGCTAGTTAGCCAGCTGACTTAGCTAGCTGACTTAACTAGTTGGCTAATCAGATAGCTAGCTAACTTAATGAGTTGCTTAATGTGTTATATAACTGTTTTAACTAGTTGGTAAATGA
>NW_007179025.1:0-625 GCF_000164805.1 Carlito syrichta
CTCACAGGCCAACAGGTCTGCTAATGAGTCGGCTTGCTTGCCAGCCAACTAGTTAAGTCTGCTCAATGGTCGGTTCACTAGCCCACCAATTAGTTATGGCAACACATGTGTCAGTTCACTCGACAGCATACTAGTTACTTCGCTGAGAAGTCGGCTTTCTCACTGGCCAACTAGTTAAGTGAGCTCACCTGTCTGCTCACTCACTGGCTGACTAATTAAGTCAGCTAAATTTTCAGTCAACTGGCTGTCCAACTAGTTAAGTCAGCTAACCAATTGGCCAACTAATGGGCCAACTTCTCAGCTGACAAGTTAGGTCAGCTAAATTGATGGCTGACTACTTAGGTCAGCTAACTAGTTGACCAACTAGTCGGCAGACTAATTAGGTGAGCAAACTACCCAGCCAAATACTTACCCGAACTAACTATGGGGTCCACTAGTCAGCAAACTATTTAAGCAATCTAAATAGTTGGCTGATTAGTCGACCAACTTGTTAAGCCAGTTAGCAAGTTGGTCGGTTAGTCAACCAACGTGTTAAACCAGCTAGCTAGTCACTCAATTCGTCAGTCAACAGTTTAAGTCACCTAGCTAACTCAGTTAACCAACTAGTTAAGTCAGCTAGCTAACT
>NW_007179026.1:0-6750 GCF_000164805.1 Carlito syrichta
GGCCAGTCATTGGGGCACCCATCACTGAGGAAGGTTAATTACTGAGACAGGCATCACAAAGGAAGACATGTCACTGGAACACACAATATAGAAAAGGCCCAGTTACAGAAATACCCATTCCATAGGAGGACTAGTCACTTAAGCAGTCATTATGGAGGAGGGTCAGTAGCCTTAGTAAAAATCACCAATCAGGCACAGTCACTTGGGTACCCATAATGAAGGAGGTCCAGTTACTGATGTATGCAATATGTGAGATAGTTTGTCACTGGTTCAGTGATCACAGAGGAAAGCTCACCATTGGGCCCCAATAACAGAGAAAAATCAGTCACCCATTATAGAGGAGGCTCAATTACAGGGTTTCCTGTGGCATAGGAGAGCAAGTCACTGAAACACAATTCACAGAAGAGAACAAATCACGGGAGCACCATTACAGAGGAAGTCAGTAACTGGGGCACAAATAACAGTGAAGAACCTGTCACTGGGGCACTCATTACAGATGTGCAAGTCACTAGTACTCTGATCATAGAGAGGGGCCAGTCAATGAGGCATCAAACACATGAGGAGGGAGAGTTACTGAGGCACTTATCACAAGGGAGATTCAGTCACCATGGCCCTGATCAGAGTGGAGGCCCAGTCACTGGGATACCCATCACAGAAGAGAGTCACTGAGGCACCAATCACCGAGGAGGAGCAGTTACTTGGATAATTATCACAGAAGAGGGTCAATCACCAGAACACCAAACACAGAGAAGGGCCAGTCATTGAGGCACTCATCACAAAGGAGCGGTAGTTACTGTGCCATCCATAATAGAGGAAGGCCTGTTCTGGAGACACAACTCATTGAGGAGGGCCAGTCACTGAGACAACAATCAGAGAGAAGGGCTGAACTCTGGGTCATCTACTATAAGGAGGCCCATTTACTGGACCATCCATCAGAGAAGATGACTGCTTATTAGGGCACTAATTATAGAGAGGGTGACTGCTTATTAGGGCACTAATTATGGAAAGAATGACTGCTTATTATGCCACTAACATTGGGCACTACCCCAGTCTCTGGGGCACAAATCACTGAGGAGGAACAGTCACTGGGGTTTGCATAATGAAGGAGGGTTTGTCACAGAGGCAACCATTATGTAGAAGACCCAGACACCGGGGCGGTGATGACAGGGAAAACTAGTCACTAGGGCATCCATTATGCATGAGCGATAATCACTGGGACACTCATCAGAAAGAAGTCACAATCATTGAGACATCTATCACAGAAGAAGCATACTGAGTTACTTATCACAGGACCAGTTACAGAGGAACCCATCACAAAGGAGAACAACTTGCTCTATCTCCCATTAGGAGGAGGCCCAATCAGTGGGGGCACCTATCATAGAGAAGTACTAATCACAAGGGCTCACATCAGTAGGAGACACAGTCACTGAGGCACCTAACACAGAGAAGAATCAGTCACTAAGGCACCCATCACAGAGTAGGTCCAGTCTCTTGGGAACCCATTAGAAGGACGGCCAATCATTGGGGCATTGATCACAAAAGAGGGCAAGTCACTGGGAAACCCATCATAGAGGGTGCACAGAAACTGGGGCACTCTAGTCAGAGAAGGTCAAGTCACTGGGTCATTGATCACAGAGGAAGCCTAGTCACTGGGGCACTCATAATAGTGGAGGGTCAATCTCTGGGGAACTGTGACACTCAATTTTGAGATAATTTGTCACTGGAGCACCAGTCATGAAGTAGACACAGTCAATAGGACACCTATTGTAAAGAAGAACCAATCACTGGTACACCCTTCAAGAGGAGGGTCAGTGAATGAGACTACTCATTTTGCAATAGGTCCAATCACAGGCGAAACAAGCACAGAAGAGGCACTGTCACTGCAGCACAAATTGTGGAGGAGGCCCAGTCACTGGAATTCCCATGTAAAATGGGAGTGGACACCAGTGACTGGGATGCATATCACTGATGAGGGTCAATAACTAGTGTACAATTTACAGAGGAGAGTCAATCACTGGAGCACCGATCACAAGAGAATTCCAGTCACTTGTACACCAAAACAGGAGGGATAGTCATTGAGAAATCCATCAAAGAGGAGAGTCAGTCATTTGAAAAGTCATCAAAGAAGAAGTCTAGTCACTGGTGCACCCATCACAGAGGAGAAGCAGATATTGGAGCACCCTAAGCAGAGAAGATTTAGTCACTAGGGTACCCATCACAGAAAAGGCTGAGTCACAGATGTACCATTTATAGAATAGGGTAAGTCACTGGGACACCCATTATATATGAGACCCAGGCCCTGGGACATGTATAACAGAGGAGGGCAAGTCACTGGGACATATAACACAGAGGAGAGTCAGTCACTGGGGCTACAATCACAAAGGAGAGCAATTCACTGTGGTACCCAGTTTCTAGGAGGGCCAGTCACTAGAGCTACAATCTTGAAGAAGACCCAGTCAATTGGAAAACACCATATTCCTGTGACACCCTTAACAGAAGAAAGTCAGTCACTGGGTCACCCATTAGGGAAGAGTCCCAGAAACTGGGCACACATTTCAGAGGAGAACTAGTAACTGGAGTGCAATTTTAGAGAAGATGTCACTACTAGAACACCCATCACAGAAGAGGGCTAGTCACAGGGGCACCCATCACAAAGGATGGCCTGTCATTGGGGCAGCAATGGCAGAGAAGGCACAGTCACCGTGGATCCCAAACTGGAGTTGGTTCAATCGAGATATTCATCACAAAGGCAATACACTGGGGCACCAATCATATATAAAAACTATTCCTTTGGGCATCAATCACAAAGAGGAACAGTCACTGCAAGATACTTTTTGTAGTAGGCTCAGGCACTGAGACACACTTCATAAGGGAGGGCCATTCAAAAGGGCATCCATTATGAAGGAGGTCGATTAAGTTGGACACTCATCAAACAGAAGTACTAATAATTGGAGCAACCATTATAGAGGAGGCCCAATAACTGAAGCACCAATTAAAGGCCCAGTCACTGGGGCACCCATTACTGAGGTGGACTATTCATTAGGCCCCCTCTTATATGATGGCTTGTCACTTGGCCACCATAAGAGAGAAAGCACAGTCACTACAGTACACGTTATAAAGAAAGCGCAAGACTGGAACACCAATTACAAAGGAGAGCAAGTCACTAGATCACCCATTATGAAGGAGGCCCAGAAGTGGGACACCCAACACAGAGGAGGGCTACTCACTTGGGCAACCATTATGGAGGAGAGTCAGTTACTGGGGCATCAATAACAGAGGGGGCCCAGTCACGGGGACACCCATAATAGAAGAGGGCCTTTCACAGGTGCAGCCATTATAGAAGATGCCTAGTTACTGGAACTTTAATCACAGAGTAGGGCTTGTCACTAGGACACCCATCACTGAGAAGAGCCAGTCACTAAGACATCCATTATAAAAGTGGGCCTTTTCACTGGGGAACTTATTATGGAGGAGGATCAGGAGGTGGAACACCTATCACAGAAGAGGAGTAGTCACTGGGGAGCCCATATGGAGGAGGGTCAGCACTGGGGCAATAATAAGAGAAGAGGCCCATTCTCTGGGGCATCCATTATGGACAAGGGCCAGATACTGGAACACCAATCACAAAGGAATAACAGTCACTGAGGCACCATCAAGGAGGATGGTGAGTTACTGAGGCACTAATCTGGAGGAGGACCAGTCATCGGGACAGCCATCACAGAAAAGAGACAGTCATTGTGGAACCCATCACATAGAGGTTCATTCATTTAGGCATCTATCAAAGAGAAAAGCAGTAACTGGGGCACCCATCACAAAGTAGGGCAAGTCAATGTGACACACATCTCAGAGAATGGCCAGTCACTAAGGAGGACTAAACACTGAGACATCCATCATAGATGAGGACTAAACCCTGGAGCATCAATCAAGCAGGACGACCAATCACTGAGGCAACCATCACAGATGAAGCCTAATCATTATTGCAGCCATCAGAGAGGAGAACCAGTCACTGGGCATCAATCATGGAGAAGGGCCAGTTATTGGGACACCCATCACAGAGGAAGCCACATCAACTAGTATAGACAACACAGAATAGATTTTGTCACTAAAGCACCTATCACAGAGGATAGTCAGTCACCTCTGCACCCTTCACAAAGGAGAGTCAGTCACTAGGTCGCCCATCACAGATTAAGGTCAGTCACTTGGGAAACCATAACATAGGAGGGCCAATCACAGGGGCACCCATCACAGAGGTAGGCCACTCACAGGGCCAACCCTCATAGAGGAATTCTAGCTACTGGAACACCAATTACAGAGGTAAAGTTGTCATTATTCCATCCATAATATATTAGGCAGAGTCACTGGAGCAACCATTATGGAAGAGAGCCAGTAACTGGGACGAACTTCATAGAGAAGGGCTAGTCACTTGGGCAACCATTATACAGGAGGGCCACTCACTTTTGTACCAACAACAGAGGAGGCACAGTTACTTTGCACCAATAATGGAGGAGGGCCAATCACTGGGGTATACAACAGAAATAAGACTCAGTCACTGGAGCAACCATGAGAGGAGAGCTAGTTACTTAGACACCCACCACAGAAAAAATAAAGTCACGGAATCACTCAACACAGAGTATGTCTAGTCACTAGGACGTTTATTATGGATGAGGGCTAGTTACTGAGGCATTGATCACAATGAGGGCCTGTCACTGGGACACACATCACAGAGGAGCTCCAGTCAATGGGGCACCCATCATAGAAAATTACGTGTCCTGATCCACATATTATAGAGAAGGGTCTGTCACTGAGACTTCCATATCAGAGGAGAGACAGTCACTGAAAAAGCCATGATAAAGAAGAAACAGTCCCTGGGGCACCCATCACAGAGGACGGCAAGGCATTGGGGCACCCATCACAATGGAGACCAGTCACTGGGAAATCGTTAATAGTGGAGTCCCAGTCACTGGAGCATCCATCACAAAAGAGGTCATTCACTGGGGTAGCCTTCACAGATGAGGGTCAGTAACTGGGACACTGACTACAAAGTATAGTCAGTTACTGTAGCATCATTCACAAAGGAGGATGAGTCAATGAGACATGAAACACAGATCAGGGACAGTCACTGAGGCACCTATCAAAAGCAAGAACCTGTCAAGGGGCTCCCAATCACAGAGGAGGCCCATCACTGAGAAACTCATAACAGAAGAATTATTCACTGAGGCACACATAACAGAGGAGGGGTAGTCACTGGGGCACCCATAACAGAGGGGGGTGAGTCACTAGTGCACCCATCACAGAGGCACGTCATTTATGTGGCCACCACTCAAAGAGAAGGGCTTGTCACAGGATCACTCATCCAGAAGATTTGTCACTTTGGCACCAATAATAAGGAGGAACAGTCACTGAGGCACCCATTACAACAGAAGGCCAATCACAGGGTATCTCATTATAGAGGAGGCCTAGTCACTGGGGAATCTATGACAGAGGAAAACCAGTCACTGGGACCCTGTATCAAAGGAGGACTAGTCACTGGGAAAGGCCCAGTCACTGGACACCCATCAAAGAGTAAGACTATTTAGTAGGGCACCCATTTGGAGAAGGGCTAGGAACTGGGCAGTAATCACAGAGGAAGCCCAATCAATGAAGTACCTATTAAGGAAGAAGATCACTTACTGCAACACAAAACACCGAGGAGGGCTAGTCACTGGGGTACACATGGTGGTGGAGGCCTAGTACATATATCACCCATCACAGAGGACGTTTAAGCACTAGACACCCATTTTAGAGAAGAATCTGATTCTAGGACACCAATCAGAGAAAATGGTTAGTCACAGCAGCACCCATCACAGAGAATGTCCAGTCATTGCAGACCATTGAGAAGAGTTGTCTAGTCCCTAGGTCACTCTTTATGGATGAGGTTCAATCATTGTGACACAAATCACATACGAGGCCTATTCACTGGGACACTAATCATCTATAAGGCAAGTCATTGGGGCAAAAATCACAGGGGAGGCCCAATCATTGATGCACACATTATGGAGGACACCTGATCCTTGGGACACCTGTCACAAAGTGATGGGGAACCTGTCACTTGGGCACTTGTTATGAGTGATGTCCAATCTCTGTGACATTTATTATTAAGGAGGGCTAATCACTGGGGCCCCTTTCATATGAAGCAAGTCACTGGGGCACCAGCCCCAGTGGAGGCTCAGTTACAGGAGCACACATTATGGAAGAGGACCAGTCACTTGGACACTCATCACAAAAGAGCACCAGTCACTAGAACATTCGTTATGATGGAGACACTGTAATAGGTAACCTAACACAGCAGGGGCTATTCACTGGGGCAACCATTATTGAAGAGGGTTAGAAACTGGGGCACCAATCACAGAGGAGACCAAGTCACTGGGGAACCAGCCCCAGTCGAGTCCAAATCACTGGGACACAAATTATGGAAGAGGACCAGTCACTGGGATATCCATCACAAGAGTGCCAATCACTGGAGCACTCATTATTAAGGATATCCTGTAATAGAAAACCTAACACAGGCTATTCACTGGGGCAACCATTATTGAGGAGGGTTAGAAACTGGGGAACGAATCACAGAGGAAAACATGTTACTGGGCCATCCTTAACAAAGGAGGGACAGTTACTGGGACACTGATCAGTGAAGAAGACCCAACAGTGAAGGAAAACCATTCACTGTGCCAACCTTCATAGAGAAGGGTTAATCACTGGGCATACCATTATGCA
>NW_007179027.1:0-705 GCF_000164805.1 Carlito syrichta
CAAAACATTTCCCTTTGAGACCTTTTTTTCATCCAGGGAAACAAAGATACAATAAAAAGTATCTCGGGGTGAGATTAAATGAAGAGGGAGAGTGGGGCACAGGGATCATGCCATTTTTTGGTCAAATACTGTTGAACACTCAGTGAGGTATGGACAGATGCATTCACAAATCAACCATCATGAAATGGGCAAACATAGAAAGAATCTCCAACAACAACAGCAACAAAATTTACGAACCAAACTCAGCCTATCACAACAATGGTAGTTGAAGCACTGACTGATGGGTTCCTGGAACTCTTAACTAGCATAGGAAGTCTATATGACAAGGTACCCACCCTTCAAAACCTAATTCCGGTTTTTTGGGATCCCTCCTCATATACTGAAAGTTTATTGTGAAGCATGTTGTCATGAAAACATAATTTAATTTAATAAATTTCAAGTGGCCACACACTTCTGGAACTCAAAATAGCTAAAATTAAATAAATGCTGCAATAAATGCTGTATTAATAAGATTGATATTTCATAAATTATATAGCTTATTTTGTCTAATGTAATTGATTCCCAAGGAAACAATATAATATATTTACAGCATATATAGATAGACACATTTGGAAGTCATTCTTTAGCCTATGATATATGCTTAATTTTGTGAAAACGGGTTGCAACTAGAAAATACAGTTTCCCCAAAGCAAAACTTACTCATAA
>NW_007179028.1:0-1060 GCF_000164805.1 Carlito syrichta
TAGCTGACATGACTAGCTAACAACCTAGCTAGCCTGCTAGCTAGTCAGCAGACTTAAAAGGCTAGCTACCTAGCTAGCCAACTGGTCAGCCAGCTGACTTAACTAGATAGCTACCTAGCTAGCCAGCTGGGCAGTCAACTGACTTAACTAGCTGAATAAAACCAGCTAGTAAGATGGCTAGCCATCTGTCTTAACTAGCTATCTACCTAGATAACCAGCTGGGTAGCCAGCTGAATTAACTAGCTTATAAAACTAGCTAGCCAGCTGGCTAGCCAGCTGACTTAACTAGCTTGCTACCTAGCTAGTCTTCTGGCTAGCCAGCTGACTTAACAAGCTGATGTAACTAGTTAGCCTGCTGGCTAGCCATCTGACTCAACTAACTGACTTAACTAGTAAGCTGGATAGCCATCTGACTTAAGTAGCTCTCTAACTTGATAGCCAGTCGGCTAGCCAGCTGACTTAAATAACTGAATTAATTAGCTTGCCAGCTGGCTAGCCAACTGACATAACTAGCTTGATACCTATGTTGCTGGCTGGCTAGGCAACTGACTTAACTAGCTGGCCTGCTTGCTTGTCAGCTGGATTAACTAGCAAGTCACCTAGCTAGCCAGCTGGCTAGCCAGCTGACTTAAGTCTCTGGCTTAACTAGATAGGGAGCTGGCTAGCCAGCTGATTTTACTAGCTAGCTACCAAGCTAGCCAGCTGGGTAGCCAGCTGACTTAACTAGCTGACATCACTAGCTAGCCAGGTGGCTACCCAGCTGTCGTAACTAGCTATATACCTACCTAGCCAACTGGCAAGTCAGCTGACTTAACTAGATGACATAACCAGCTAGCCAACTGTCTAGCCAGATGACTATTCTAGCTAGCTACCAACACAGCCAGGTGACAAGCCAGCTGACCTAATAGCTGACTTAACCAGCTAACCAGTGGGCTAGCCAGCTGACTTAACTAGCTGACTTTAATAACTAGCCATCTGGATAGCCAGCTGACTTAACTAGGTTACTTAACTAGTTAGCCAGATGACTTATCTAGCTAGCTACCTACATAGCCTGCTGTAT
>NW_007179029.1:0-706 GCF_000164805.1 Carlito syrichta
CCTAGCTACCTATCTAACCAGCCATCTAGCCAGTTCACTTAACTATCTGACTTAACCTGCCAGTGAGCCCACCAGCCAGCCAGCTGACATAACTAGTTAACAAGCTAGCTAGCCAGCATGCTAGCCAGCTGACATAACTTGCTAGCTACCTAACAAGCTAGCTAGTTAGTTTGCTGACTTAACTAGCTAACTACCTAGCTAGCCAGCATGCTAGCCAGCTGACTTAACTAGCTAGCCAGCTGGCTAGCCAGCTAACTTAAGTAGCTAGCCAGCTGGCAAGCCAGCTGATTAATTAGCTTGCTACCTAGCTAGTATGCTGGCTACCCAGCTGACATAACCTAGCTGGCAAGCCCGCTGACTTAACTAGCTAGATACCTAGCTAGCCAGCTGGGTAACCAGCTGAATCAACTCGTTATCTAACGAGCTAGCCAGCTGACTTAACCAGCAAACTTAACTTGTTATGTAATGATCCTGCCAGCTGACTCAACTAGCTGACTAACGAGCTAATCAACTGAATAAACTGGCTGGGTACCAGCTTGCCAGCTGACTCAACTAGCTGGCTAATGAGCTAGAAACCTGACTCAACAAGCTGCCTAATTGTCTAGCCAGCTGACTCAACTAGCTGGCTAACAGGCAAGCCAACCAACTCAACTAGCTGACCAACCACCTAGCCAGATGACTCAACTAACTGAGTCATCTAGCTAGC
>NW_007179030.1:0-704 GCF_000164805.1 Carlito syrichta
ATAGAGACTAATGGATTAGAAAGGAATGGAATACAATGGAATGGAGAGGAAAGGAATGGATTGCAGAGAAATGGAATGGAGAGGAATAGAATGGAATGAAATGGAATGTAATGATGATGAAAGCAATGGAATAAAATGGTGAGGAATGGATAGGAATGGAATAGAATGAGATGGAATGGCAAGGAATGGGATGGGATTGAATGGAATGGAAAGGAATTGAGTGGAATGGAATTTAAAGGAATGGAATGGAACGTAGAGGAATTGAATGGAATGGAATGGAGATGAATGGAATGGAATGGAAAGGGGAGGAATAGAATTGAAAGGAGAAGAATGGAATGGAATGGAATGAAATGGAGAGTAAAGGAATTGAATCAATGGAAGGGGATGGAGAGGAATTTACAGGAATTCAATGCATAGAAATGGAAGGAGTGGAATGGAATGGAAACTAATGGAATAGAGTGGAATGGAAGAGAGAGGAATCTAACGCAGTGGCGTGGAGAGAAATGGATTTAAGTGGATTGTAATGTAATGTAATGACATGGAATGGAGACGAATGGAATGGAATAAAATGGAAAGGAATAGAATAGAATGGAATGGAGATGATTGAAAGAATAGAATGAAATGGAAAGGATTGGAAAGGAATTAAATGGATTGGAGAGAAAAAATGGAATGGGATGGAATGGAGAGGAATGGAATGGAAAAGA
>NW_007179031.1:0-659 GCF_000164805.1 Carlito syrichta
ATATAACTAGTTGAATAACTAGCTGACTTAACTAATTAGCTTAGTTAACAGACTTAAGTACCTGACTTAAATAGTTAGCTAACTATGAGCTAGCTGACTTAGCTAGCTAGCTGTTTAGATAGCTGACTTAGCTAGCAGACTTAACTAGTTGGCTAACAAGATAGCTAGCCGACTTAATGAGTTGGTTAACGAGTTAGCTACCACTTTTAACTCGTTAGTAAAAGAGTTAACTTGCTGATTTAACTAGTTGTTTAACGAGTTATCTAGGTGACTACTTGTTGGCTGATGAGTTGTCCCACAATTCAACTCTGTTATCTAATTGCATGCTGGTGTACTGAACTAATTACTCGGCCGATTAGTAGGCCGACTAGTTAGAAGGCCTAACTTTGCCAGCGAATAGTTAGCTGAGTTAACTTGGGTGATAAATTAGCTGACTAGTTGCCCGATTGGTTAACTGACTAAACTAACTAGCTGAATTAATCAGTGAGCCGAGATGTGAGTGAGCCGAGTGAGCCGAGAGGTGAGCTGACTTTACTAATTGTCTGCGAGTGAGCCAACAGGTCATCTGACTTAACTAGTCAGCTGGCGAGTGAACCGACTGGTCAACTGACTTAACTATTCAGCCGGCGAGTGAGCCAACTGGTCAGAGGACTTAACTA
>NW_007179032.1:0-669 GCF_000164805.1 Carlito syrichta
TCCGCCTCAGCCTTCCGAGTAGCCGGAATTACAGGCATGCGCTACCACACCCGGCTGATTTTTTTTGATTTATTGAAGATGAGGTCTCACTGCCCAGGCGGGTCTCGAACCCGCGGGCTCAGGCAATCCACTCACCTCAGCCTCCCAAAGGCGCGGGATTACAGGCTGAGCCACCGAGCCCGGCAGAATGAATGATTTTAAAGCAAGAAAAAATATCAAGATACTTTAAGTGTGAAAATTGTACTATAAAACTTTGGCCTTTATTATACAAATAGATGCATGTTTGCATTTGTTTTTGTTTACAATTTATCCAAGAAAAGACTGACAGGAATTATACCAATACATTAAAAGTGGCAAGCCTTGGATGGCAAGGCTATAAAGAATTCTTATAAGGAAAGTTTGTGATTTACTACCAAGAAATCAATAGGGGTGCCTTGAACCACTTCCATATTGGTATATGTATAAAATGTACAATTATCTTCTCTCTTATGAGCTCAAAATTCTATTGTATTCATACTGGACAAAAGGAATCATATAGAAGTAAACAATTTCTATGCCTGCCTTCTCCCTATTTCTCTCATTCAAACTTTTTAGCTTATGTAAATGCTAATCATTGATTTTCTCTGAGGTCTTAGTCAAATTGGCATTTTAAAATTTATTATTTGCGCC
>NW_007179033.1:0-950 GCF_000164805.1 Carlito syrichta
ATTATGCCACTGTACTCTAGCATGGGTGACAGAGTGAGACCCTGACTCAAAAAAAAAAAAGACACCAATAGACTTCTTAACACAGGGTTGCCACAAACCTAATTTAGTTTGTAGAATGCGCAATAGCAAGTACAGTAAAGTCAAGCACAATAAAACGAGGCATGCCTGTATTTCAGAAACATCTTTAGTGGAATAAAAGTAGATACTTTAAGAATATCAGTAATTATGTATTGTGTATGTGTTTCTTCCAAATCAAAAGTCAGCATTAATAAGATTAATGGTAGAAAGATTACAATTAAAGGCACAAACAAAACTAGAATGCCCACTATCTCCATTATGTACATTCATTATATAAATTGTTCTGTAAATATTAACAAAAACAAGCATACAAGAGAAAGAAATTCTTTAGTGTATATATATATATATATATATATATATATATATATACTAAATTGTCCTCAGACCAGTAGCATCAGACCCTACATGGTTTGTGGTCACAAACACAAGTTATATCTTGAGAGAGAAATCTTACCAGCAAAGAAATTGTAAAGTTTTGATCATTTCTTGGGAGAAATAAAAAGAATATATAAAACTATAGAATTCCAAAGTGCTAGAACAAAGTGGACAAAGCATAATTTTATGTCAGGAAGATTCCTCAATATATATGAATTCATCAGAGATTTGGGATTCATCATGGCAGCTTGAACAACAGCAATACTCAGTTGACTAAATACTATTCAATGGTGATCTACACTGAATAAAGCTGATGTGAAAAAGTCATTGGTCTATTGCAGAGGAAAACGTTGAAAGTCTTAGATCACACATGTCATATGTGACCCATGAACCCACACCCTCTGTCCCCTCAAAGGGATTGACAGAAGCTTATATTTCCATGATAAATACACTGGTGAGAAAAGCACCAAAGTACTTAAAAAGTGTAAAGTGGCAGG
>NW_007179034.1:0-2034 GCF_000164805.1 Carlito syrichta
GGAGCTTCCCTCTCCCAGGAATCTGTCTCCAGAGTGACAGGAGAAGCAAACCAAAGAGACAGAGTCCCAGGACCACAGCTGGTTCCATTGACGCCTTCTCTTCTTACCAAGACAACTGTGAACTGGCACTTTAAGGCTTTTATAAAACTCCCTGGTCATTCATATGTGCTCATTGACTTATTAAATGATCTATCACCTAGTTCTATTTTATCCACCATTAATAGTGAACCTTGACCCACTGGTAGAAATAAAAATAAAATGTCGAAAATCTTGTTCTGCTTCTTTCCAGAGCTCACCCTGGTAGTCATCCTGCTTTAATTGGACTGGGTTGGAGCCTAGGTACTGATACTTTTCTCCAACCGTTGGTGGTTCCAGTGTTCAGTCATGATAGAGAAACCCCAAAGTAAATAATCTAATGGAAAAACATTACTGAAAAATTTTAATTCTCAGGCTAAGTACCTGTTGAAAATACATGACTTTTTTTTTTGATTTGGAGTCTCACTCTGTCACCCAGACTGGAGTGCAGTGGGCGCTCCTGGCCACGACAGCCTCTACTTGCTGGGTACTGGCAATCCTTCCACTTCAGCCTTCCAAGTAGCCGGAATTACAGGCCTGTTTGATTTTTTCATTTATTGTAGAGATGAGGTCTCGCTTCCCAGGCGGGTCTCGAACCCGTGGGCTCAGGCAATCCACTCACCTCAGCCTCCCAAAGGCGCGGGATTACAGGCTGAGCCACCGAGCCCGGCTGAAAATATATGACTTTGAGGGAAGACAGTGTATCTTATGCCTTGTTAATTTAAAATTGCATTGAATACTATATTAAACATTAGGATACTTTGCCCTTGATAATGAACATTTTTTTAGATATTTAAACTATTTTGCTAATATTATAGCTTTCTAACACAAATGACCTAACATTACTCATACATCTTGAATATATAAAGTTATTAGCTATTAAGTGCATACACCTTTCATAATTAAATAAAAGGCACTGAAAGACAGGTATTACCATTTTTTTTCTCATGGAAAAAAGGGAGACTATGGAGAATAGGAGACCAGCCTGTGCCACAAACTCAATGTGGCAGAACTTGGATTTGAACTTAGATCTTTTGATGCTCATTGGGGTGCATAGTCATTCACATCAGAGATGCCTAGAGAACAATTTTAGCAAAACAAAACAAACCCCAAATATTTGGTCATCTGAATGCATACCACCTTGAATCTGTTCAAAAAGCAACAATCTTCACATTAAACAGAAGCATCTTATTTAACTCAACTCCCCTCCCCTCAAAAATATCCAAAATCATAGGTACTCAAGGGAAGAAATAAAGATAGGTTTCTCCCCTTCCCATCATTTCACAAGAGAAACTTGCTCCGTGCAACTGAGGGAAAACCCAGTCTCAGAGAATTTACTGGGGAAGACATGAGAAAGTATAGGTTCTCCGCTACCCAGCCACCCAAACCATGACTGCCTCTGTTGTTTAGGTCTGCCATTTTAGAAATAAAAAATAAAATAATGCACAGCAATGAAGAAAAATTAGAGCTAGAACAACATTTGTAGATGTCATAGAAAATGGCACGTAAAGAAATCATTAAATGAAATTACCGTACAGAATAATCACAAGGGCAGGCATGAATGGAAACTGACATTCAGTGTCAAGAGGATCTAAATACAACCAGAAAGATAAACATCGCAAGGTCATTAATGACAGTACAATACAAAAGCATAATTTAAAAATATCACATTGGTCTAAATTATAGTTATTTCTTAGCTTTTTATTGTGAAAAATTTAGTTATGAGGGGTAAAAAAATTTAGCTATAGGAAGACATGACCTAATTGCACAATGTTTTATTGATCATATTTACAGGATTCTGACAATTTGTTGTGACATTTCATAGCCATTATATCTTTTTTGAGTCTCAGTTATCTTTGCCTAAGGTAAAATGATTCCCATTTTAGAGTTGAGGGAGCCAAGGCTCAGAGGTTCATTATCTTAAACAATGACATGTGTCTCCAGGAGGTAGAGGTGAGA
>NW_007179034.1:2435-11931 GCF_000164805.1 Carlito syrichta
CCCCTTCTGTTCAATAAGGTGTTGGAAGTCCTAGCTAGAACAATTAGACATTAGAAGGAAATCAGGGTTATCTAAATAGGAAAAGAGAACGTTAAGTTATCCTTCTTTGCTGATGATATGCTCCTATACCTCGAAAACCCAAGAGAATCTGTTAAAAAAAACCTCCTTGCAATGATAAAGGACTTTGGCAAAGTCTTGGGGTATAAAATAAATGTGCAAAAATCAGCTGCATTGTTATACACCAACAACAAACAGGCAGAGAACTAAATAAAAAGCACAATCCCATTCACAAAGGCCACAAAAAAATGAAATACTCTGGCATCTTACTACCCAGAGAAGTGAAAGTCCTTTTTAATGAAAAGTACAAAACACTGCTCAAAGAAATCCAAAAAAACGCAAACAAATGGAAAAATAGTCCATGGTCATAGATAGGAAGAACCAACATTGTTAAGATGTCCATCCTACCAAAGACAATCTACAGTTTCAATGCAATACCCATTAAATTACCAACATCATTCTTAGACCTGGAAATGACAATACAGAAATTCATATGGAAACATAAACCTATTCCTTAAATGGTGCTGGGAAAACTGACTGACTACATACAGAAGAATTAAACAGGACCCTTACCTATCACCACACACAAAAATCAACTCCAAATAGATCAAAGACCTAAACATAAAACCCCAAACCTTAAGAATCTTAGAAAATGCAGGAGATACCCTTACTGAAATTGGAATAGGCAACCAATTCCTGATCAAAACCCCCAAAATTCATGCCATTAGAGATAAGTGGAACCTCATCAAGCTGAAAAGCTTCTGCAAAGCAAAAGAAACCATCGAGAGAGGGGAGACTGCCCACAGAATGGGAAAAAATATTTGCCAGCTGCATATCTAACAAAGGCCTAACATCCAAGATCTATAAGGAACTCAAACATGCTGAAAGGAAAAAACAAAACAAAACAAAAAAACAAAAAAAAAGCCCCATTCAAAAGTGGGCAAAAGATATGAACAGACAGTTCTCAAAAGACATACAAGCAGCCAACAGGCACAAGAAGAAAGGCTCAGCCAAGCTTATCATCAGAGAAATGCAAATCTAAACCACAGATGCTGGTGAGGATGCAGAGAACAGGGAACATGTCTACATTTTTGGTGGAAATGCAAACTAGTTCAGCCTCTATGGAAAACAGTGTAGTGATTCCTAAAAGAACTAGAAATTTGCCTTCCAAATAATCCAGCTGTCCCTCTTCTGGGAATATAACTGAAAAAACTTGAATCCCATTACAATAAAGATACCTGCACACCCATGTTTATTGCAGCACTATTCACAATAGAAAAAACATGGAAACAACTGTGCTGCCCATCCAAACTGGACTGGATTAAAAAAAATGTAGTACATATACACAATGGAATTTCATGCAGCCATAGAGACAAACAAAAGTAGGTACTTCACAGCAACTTGGATGGATTTAGAGTCTATAATACTCAGTGATTTATCACAGAAACAAAGAACTGAGTACCATATGTGTTCACTCATAAGCGGACCTTGAACATTTGCCATAATACTATAAGAAACACAGAAACAAAGAACTGAGTATCACATGTTCTCATTCATAAGTGGACCTTGAACAATTATCATAATACTACAAGAAAGGGATTGGCAGTAGTAGGAAACTGCCAGGGCAGTAGGGGAGGGGGGTACACCTCCTCAACAGAGGTAACTGCATGATGAACATTTGTATACCTAACCCTGAATTGTACTCCACATTTCAAGTTAAAAAATTAAAAAAAAAAAAAGACAGGGTTATCATGTGTCAATGACTAATAACAATAATTATCACCAAAGACTGCTAACCTCCAGTCTTGAACAAAAGCTGCTGTAATCTTGCACAAAGACCATTTGTAACATTATGCAGAAGATACTTTTGTGAAAACATCTGCCCAGCCACTGCCTGACCAAACTCAGACTGGTGTCACCTTTGAACTGATCTATGCAACTGAATATAAATATTTCAAAAACAATTATAGCTTATTATTACACAACTCTTCCCATTGCGATGTCTATTCTCACATAAATATCATTTTCTGTTAGATAGTCTCTCTTTATAGCATAGGTTAATACTGTCTGCTCTTCCTTCATGTCTTTGGAATCAGGTCAGAGTTTTACTCTGCAACAGTTTGAAATGAAAGCGATTCTTTGCATAAACCTACAAATTTTCTATTAATTGGTGATTGCTAAAAAATTACATATATGTATACGAACAATGGCTCATATCCAAACTATGCAAACCCTAGACAATAAAAATTGATATTATCAGTGGATTTAAAAATTTTTTAGCTTCATTAGTTCAGACAGAAATGCAAATAAAACTGCAGTGAGATATTACAAAAAGCCCATCAAATGTTTAAAGTGAAATATGAATAACTATACTGAGTTTTGGAAAAGAATTGAAACTCTCATATTTAAATTGTAAATTGGTTTAAACATTTGAAGCCTTCTTGCCACCAGTAGTTACTAAAACAAAACTAATGCATAGTCAACAATAACACTCATAAGTGTGTAATAAACAAAAGTGCAATATATACAATTGGATAGTGAAAGAATTGGTATAGGAATCTTTATAACAGCACTAATCGAAATAACCCTGACATGAAAGCAACCTAATGTCCTTGACAATACATTTTAAAACACTGTGGAAAAATTATAAAATAAAACACTATGCAAAGAATATATCTACTTTTATTTTACATGAAGGACTCATAAAAATTATATTAACTTAAAAATGTATATACAAAAATAAATAATGCTTGATTTCTTTTGACTAACAGTCAAAAACAGGCAAAACTAACTTATGGCTTGATACTGAGCATATTTAGGTAGGTGATGGAAGAGATGAGTAGGGGAAATATAAAGGAGTTATTTGGAAAATTCCTTGTCTTGACCTCTGTATTGGTATTGTGAGATAGATCATTTGTGATAAATTATTTAACTATATAACTTAGGATGTGTAAAACTCTCTCTCTCTGTATACTATAAAATGTAAAATGTTGTTTAAAAAGAAGCGCTTTTAATTCACAATGCTGCCCTAGCTGAGGATTGCATTACTCAGTGTCTTTGAAGGGCTTGACTTCAATCTGATACCCTCCAGGTCATTCATGTGGAAAGCAATGAGAAATCTCATCAGTGAGAGAAGTCATTGAACTGGGAGTTGGAAAAACTGGATTCTAAGACAAGGATTTGCAATAATGCATGGGGATGTGTCACCTCACTGAGCAAAGAAGTAAAACCCATCTCTTTGGATAAATTTGTTTCTCTAAATAGAGCAACTGAGCTTATTTTATCCATTATTAGATAATGTAGTGCTTTTAGATTTAAGAGTTAAATGATCCAAACACCAGGTTAATGCTGTTCTTTGCCCTGGAAAAAGAATTAACTGAGACCTGGTAACACTGAAGTTCTAAAGGTTATAAAACCAATTTTTAAAAATCCTCCACTGAGTTAATTTGTGCTGAAAATTTTAATTTAGTGTTTATTATGGAGGTACAAGATTCAAGTAAATCTCAAAATTCTGAATCACAATGTTTTACTTAGAAAAAAAAGCATACAAGTGTCTGGGTGTATAGGTGGAAGTATCAGATATACCACTTTCAAACTGTATATCCTTGGCCAAGTCACAGAAATCTGAAGGCTAGTTGTTTCATCTCTAAACAGAATTAATTGTATCTTAGACAAAGGTAATTGAAAAAGGCAAATGAGTGCTAAAATTCCATATAAGTTATCATTCTCCCTCTGTAAATGAATGATAAACATTTTATAACTGAGATTTTTAAAAAATGGTGATGTTTCTAACAGGTAAATGAGTAATTTTGTTGGGAGCCAGCCGTGGAGGCCTGCCTGAGTGTTAGGGATCCAGGGAGGCTGTGGACCCTGACACCGCTAGGACAAGCTCAGGAGCTGAAGGCCCATTGCCTCTTCCCTTCTTTGCTGTTTTGGCACATTCCACTAGCAGGGACTTTGATGATCTAAGCATGAAGTTCTGTGAGTACGACAGGCATGGCTTACTTTAGGAGTCCATTGTTCCCATTTCTCACAGACTGTGGTTTTGGCTTTAAACTTAACATAATTCAAACTCAGGTCACATTTGGGGACCTTTAATATGGTACAAGCTTCCTTTAAGATTTAATAGTATATTTATAGAATTAGTATATACATACAAAGTGCTGTTTCAACCTCAATAATATAGATAAATATCTAGAGCTAGTAGAAACGGCCCAGCATGAGCTTTGGGCTGGGCCACATTCTTAAGGGCCCAGCGCGTACTTTGGACAAGGCTGCTTTCTTTTAAACCAGTTTTTAGCTACAGTTAGCATAGGGCTTTTTCTACTTATTATAGAAATTGAATTTTTTTATTAATAGAAAGTATTGTAGAATAGGTTATGCTACGTCAGTGAATTATGTCAGTTCAAGCATGATCAAACATGATATTTTGAGGTTTAATAGGGATACAGCTAACTTTAGAAATTACATTGTTTTCATTTTCTATATTTGCAGTTTTGGCTTTAATACAATTTACAGTTTACATTTGGGTTTTATTTTTTAGAAACTTTATTGCTGATGATCAGGATTAGGATATAGAAACTTTTATAAAAGTTAAAATAGATTTATAGGATTTCAGAATAGTCATTTTGTTAAGAGATTGTAAGCAATTATTCCCAGAAACGGCCCAGCGTGATCTTTTCACTGGGCCACATTCCTTAGGAATTGGCTTGGGCTATAACTAAGAGTTTCTATAGTGTAGGTAGAATTAGCGTAAGATAGAGAGGAATTGGGATTTAGGTTGGATATTAGGTGTTGTGTATGCATAGGATTCAAAAGTTATTGATTATTAGAATATTATGATATTAGAACTGTTGTATTGCTTTTAAGAAATATTAACCAAGCATGAGGAACAGTGAGATAGTTTTGGGATCCCCATTCATCATACTCCCGGAAACACCTGGTGGGTGGGGGATGCCCCCATCCACCTGGCTCTATGTTCGTGTAAATGTTTTGTGATTTAATTGGGATTGCCCTTCCTCTTACTGCCCCTCATTCACCTGGCTTTGTGTTCATGCAAGAATTTTGTGATTGTTCTTCCTCATGCCTGAGGAAACACCTGGTGGGTAGGGGCACCCCTCCTGCACCAGGTTTTGTGTTCATGTGAAAGACTTGTGACACTGCCTGTGTAAAATTTGGGGATAAATACCTGCTGTAAGTTTCAATAAATGGCTTCTGCACTAGACAGAGTCCTGCTTCTTTCTTTCTCCCCCAGTCTCTTTCTTTCTTTTAATATCTATCCCTACAGAAACGCCGACGCCATCACACCTTCCAAGGGATCTCCTAAATCTCTTTTTGGGGGCTGGCCCCCCAGACAATTTGACTGTTAACTCAAGATGAGATAAAAAAAAAAGAAGAAAGAAAATATTAAACAGCTTGCAACAGTATTTCAGTAACAATGAACCCAGTTAATGCAACAAGACATATGTTGTATCATGTCACAGTGAGTTCTATGATAGAAAATTATCTTTTGTTAGATGGAAGAAAAATGTGGCCAGAAGAAGATTTTCATTATTTTATTTGTTATGCTGATCTGTGATCAGTGCTCCTTGATGTTACTAGCGCACTTGTTTTGAGACACCACACAATACAACCGGTTAATAAACCCCTTTTGGTCTCTAAGTGTTGGTCTTGGGGTCTGTGAGGATCTAAGGGTTGTCCTGTAGCTAGGATTGCAGAAGTTTTTGGTGGGAATGGGGACTGCTAAAAGTCTGTTATCTGCCTTTTCCCTATCTTGGGAGATTCCCAGTTGATCCAGGCTCCCAGCGATCTTGGTTGAGCAGGTTGCCTGGTTTCCTTTTCCTTCTTTGCTTTACGTGTTCATTGTCACCTTTCTGTTAAATTCAAATGCTTTCTCTTGGATGATCTATTCAAAGTATGGTTATTAACATACTACTTTGGGAAGGAAATGAGTACCAGATTCTTTTAATCAGATATGTAGAAACCTTTCACGTATGTATGTATGTATTGGTATATTTGTTCATATTTATTTATTTAACTCCAGTAGGTTGTGTCTGTGCCAGGTATTATCTTGGAGTATAAGCCTAAGATTTTTCTAGCCACTTTGCGTAACTTTCCTCAGGCATCTGTGGTCAAGATGCAATTTTGTCCACATATCTAGTTGCTGCTTTTTTTTTGCGTTGGAGTCTCACTCGGTCGCCCAGACTGGAGTGCAGTGGCTGCTCCCAGCCACCGCAGCCTCGACCTGCTGGGCTCCGGTGATCCTTCCGCCTCCGCCTTCTGAGTAGCCAGAATTACAGGCGCGCACTACCACGCCTGGCTGATTTTTTGATTTATTGTAGAGATGAGGTCTCGCTGCCCAGGCAGGTCTAGAACCCACGGGCTCAGGCAATTCACTCACCTCAGCCTCCCAAAGGCATGGGATTACAGGCTGAGCCACCGAGCCTGGCTTTCTAGTTGTTTTTAAATGTCTTAGTATTTAATGTCAAGCTCCTTGAATGGAAAAAAGAGAAAAACAAACAGAAGAGGAAATGGTGTCAGATGTCAAATATCCTGGATGTCACTTTAGTGAGGAGCTGTTAAGAAGGGGGGAGTTAGAACAATAATAACAGTAATGGCTGCCCATCTATTTTTTTGCATTTACGTTGTCCAAAGCAGTAATCATCAATCAGAAAAAATATTCTCCTTTTTTGAAATCCTTGTGTGTGTGTGTGTGTGTGTGTGTGTGTGTGTGTGTGTGTGTATGTGTGTATTAAAGATGTGGGGTATCAGGGTTAGGTATACAAATGCTCATTATACAGGTACCCTTGTTGATGAGGTGTGACTCCCCTTCCGGCAGATTCCCACTATTGCCAATTCCGCCTCTTCCCCCACCCCACACCTGGCAGTTTCCCGCTACTGCCAATCTTTTTCTTACAGTATTATTATAATTGTTCAAGGTCCGCTTATGAGTGAGAACATATGGTACTCTGTTCTTTGTTTCTGTAATAGATCACTGAATATGATAGTCTCTAAATCCATCCAAGTTGCTGTGATGTCCATATATTTTTGTCCTTCTTTATGGCTGCATAATATTCCATTGTTCATATGTACCACGTTTTCAAAATCCAGTCCAGCTTCGTTGGGCAGCATGGCTGGTTCCATGATTTTGCTATTATGAATACAGCTGCAACAAACATATGTGTGCAGGGAACTTTTTTGTAGAATGAGTTCCTCTGGGCATATTCCCAATAGGGGAATTGCTGGGTCATATGGAAGAGAAAACATATTCTAAATATTCATAGACTAGGTTGCTTTTTGTCCACACTAGCTGTGTGGTATCTACCTCAGAAGCAAAATGGCTGCTGTCTGTCAGGTATAGTGCTGTGGGACAGTAGTAGCTGTTACTGTGCGAAGCTCTGAAATGGACTGAAAGTACCTGAGATGTACCATCCAAGTCTTTCCTTGGAAGTTTCAAGCCCTCAATAGACTTTAATGTTCCAATATATTTACACTAAACAGATCTTGCCTTGTGTAGATGTGGAAACATATTTCTGGTGTTTTCTCCTCCTGTATCTTACCAGAAACCTCTTCCATACACATTTTTATTTATACCTTTTTAACATATGCATAAACATTTTAATATGCGTATAGAATATACTGAATGCCACAAAGTCATAAATACCTACATGCTCCTATTTCTGCCAGTCTAGAAAGCTGAGCAATCTTTATTTTAGATAATTTACTCCAGTCTTGGTTGAACATTGAAACCAACTCAGTGTTTATTTTATTTTATTATTTCATTTTATTTTAGTTGTGGGATACATGTAAGGATTTGCTACATAAGTAGATTGCATGCAAATGAAGTTTAGGCTTCCAGCTGGCCCTCTCTCTCCTTGGTAGTGGACTAGTTACCCATTGTGTTGCCACATTCCTCCCACCCCAGCAGTGCCTGGCATCTGCCAGTTCCATCTGCCAATTCCACCCTGTGACTCGTGCTCAGGGTCTACTTGTCAGTGTGAACATGCGGCAACTAGTTCTCTGCTTCTGTGATATTCACTTCATATGGTGGTCTCCAAGTAAATTCAAGTACTGTGAAGGCCATTTTTTTCTTCTTTCATTCATGACTGCATAATAATTCCATCATGTGTCTGTCGGCTGCTTGAAGAAGTGTCTGTTCATGTCCTTTGCCTACTTCTGGCAACAGAATTTTGAGAAAATAAAGTGACTACCTGGTTTTATATCTCTCCCAATTGTTGGAAATATCCTATAGACAGATAATAAGGGCACTTGCAAATCCTCAAGCGATGTAAGTGTGCTTTATGCTCCTTCAGTGGCTGCGGGGGGCCAGCCCCTGCAAGTTTTGGGGAGTCCCTTGGAAGATGTGGTGGCATCGGTGAATCTGTAGGGATAGATATTAAAAGAAAGAAAGATGGAAGGATAGATATAAAGAGGAAGAAAGAGAAAGAAAGAAAGTGGACAACTGTTCAGTGAAATGAGCAGAAACCGTTTATTGAAAGTTACAGCAGGTATTTATCCCCAAATTTTACACAGGCAGTCTCACAAGTCTTTCACGTGAACACAAAGCCAGGTGCAGGGGGGAGCATCCCCCACCCACCAGATGCTTAGGTATGAGGAGGAACAAACGCCAAGATTGTCTTATTGTTCCCTTTGCTAGTTAATGTTCTTCAAAAGCAGTGTAATAATCCTTACTAGCCTAATGATGCTCTGTTAATCAATAACTTCTAGAGCTCACACAAAACCCATGATGACTATCTTAAACTTTACTACTTACACAATGCTATGGAAGCTCTTAATTATAACTTAAGCCAATTTCCTTAAGAATGTGGCCCAGTCCAAAGATCACACTGCGTCCTACAGGATGTGGCCCAGTCCAAGGTCCACGGTGGGCCACCTTTTGGAACAATAGACTACAATCTCTTAACAAAATGGCTATTCCAAAGTCCTATATATCTATCCTAATTTCTATGAAAGTTTTCCAATTCTTAATTCTAATATATAAAGCCGATTAGCAGCAGCAAAGCTTCTAAAACCTAAATGTAAACTGTAAATGTACTAAGGCCAAAACTTCGATAGTAGAAAGTGGAGACAATGAAATTTCTAAAGTTAACTATATTGTTATTAAACCTAAAAATATTATGATTGATTATGTTTGAACTAACATGATTCGTAGTATGACCTATTCTACAATACCTTCTATGAATAAAATAAATTCAATTTCTATAATAGGTAGAAAAAAGACCTTACATTAACTGTAGCTAAAGCCGACCTAAGAGAATGTGGCCCAGTCCAAAGAATGCGCTGGGCTCCCAGGAATGTGGCCCAGCCCAAACTCTGTGCTAGGCCACTCTTGATAATAATCTATACCATTGAAAAGCTGAAAACAGTTCTCCATAAGTATATACTAATTCTACAAATATTCTTTTAAATCTTATAAAGA
>NW_007179035.1:0-851 GCF_000164805.1 Carlito syrichta
AGCTGTCCCTCTTCTGGGAATATAACTGGAAAAACTTAAATCCCGTTACAATAAAGATACTTGCATACCCATGTTTATTGCAGTACTATTCACAATAGAAAAAACATGGAAACAACTGTGCTGCCCATCCAAACTGGACTGGATTAAAAAAAAATGTGGTACATATACACAATGGAATATCAAGGAGCCATAGAGACAAACAAAAGTTGGTACTTCACAGCAACTTGGATGGATTTAGAGTCTATAATAGTGATTTATCACAGAAACAAAGAACTGAGTACCATATGTGTTCACTCATAAGCGGACCCTGAACATTTGCCATAATACTATAAGAAAGGGATTGGCAGTGCCTGGAAACTGCCAGGGGGTGGTGGTGGGGCGCACATAACACTAATAAGGGGACCTGATCTCAAACCAGGCAAAGTGGAGACCAAAGGGAGACCCAAACTTTACCTGAACAGTGATCGCTGTGTACCTCATCCTGAATTGTACACCATATCCTTAAAATAAGATAAATAATAATAAAAAAGACTGGGAATATCCCCAAAGGAAGTCAAATCACTCTATGAAAAAGATACCTGCACATGCATACTTATTGTAGCATTATTTACAATAGTAAAAACATAGAACCAACTGTGCTGCCCATCAAAAGGGGACTGGATAAAAAAAATGTGGTACATATACACAATGGAATATTATGCAGCCATAAAGAAGGACAAAATTATGAACTTTGCAGCAACTTGGATGGACCTAGAGTCTGTAAAACTGAATGATTGATCACAGAAACAAAGAACTGAGTATCACATGTTCTCATTCATAAGTGGACCTTGAACAATGATCATAAAACTACA
>NW_007179036.1:0-745 GCF_000164805.1 Carlito syrichta
TTATTTTGAAATACATGATAAATTATTGGTAATTATAATTTCTTTACTGTGATATAGAGCACTAGAACTTATTCCTTCCAACTAACTGTATTTTTTTTTTGTACACACTAATGAACCTTTCTTCATTCTCAGGCCCTGTCACTTTTCCCATCCTCTGATAACCACCATTCTACTCTCTATCTCCGTAAGACTGACTTTTTAAGCTCCTTTTTACTAGTGAGCAGATGCAATATTTGTCTTTCTTTGCCTGGATTTCTTTGTCTGGTCATTAATCCCTGGTCAAATAATTAGTTTGTAATTTTTTTCTCCGGTTTGTTGATTTTTTTCTTGGCTGTGCAAAAGATTTTTAGGTTGATATAATTCCATTTGTCTATTTTTTCTTTTACTTTTGAGATTCTTACAAAAAAAAAAACTGCCCAGATCAATGTCCTATAATATTTTCCCACTGTTTTCCCTTAATAGATTTATAGTTTTAAGTATTACATTTAAGTCTATAATCCATTTTGAGTTTATTTTTGTATGTCGTGGAATATGGAGATCCAGTTTTATAATTCTGCTTATGGCTTTCTAGTTTTCTTAAAACCATTTATGAAGTATACTATATTTCCCCCAATGTATCTTCTTTGTGTATTTCTCAAAAAATAAGTTGGCTGTCAGTGATTGAATTTATTTCTGGATTCTGTATTCTGTTCCTTGGGCTATGTGTCTAGTCTTTATGCCAGTACCATTTGTTTTTGTTACCATA
>NW_007179037.1:0-924 GCF_000164805.1 Carlito syrichta
CCCCAATCAAACTGCTGGACCCGTTCGAGCACCGGTCCCCTTCCACTTCTTGTACCCTTTACAATAACCATACCGAAACCAACTCCTGAACACATTCCAGCAACTGAAATCTTCCAATTCCCGTTCCATCTTCAATACCTGTACTGCTGCGAAATGCGTGAACCCCTTCCAGCACCTGAATCCTTCCATTTCATGTACCCTTTCTAATAACTATACACAAAAGCAACTCCTGAGTCCATTCCGGCACCTGAAACCTTCCAATTCCCGTTCCCTTTCAATACCTGTATCCCTACCAAATTCCTGAACCCTTTCCAGCACCTGAAGCCTTCCATATCCTGTTCCCTTTCCAATACCGATACCCCAAACCAACTCCTGAAACCAGTCTGGCACCTGAACCCTTCCAATTCCCGTTCCCTTTCCAATACCTGTACCCTAAACAATCTCCTGAACCCCTTCCAGTTCCTGAACCCTTCCAATTCCAGTACCCTTTCCAATACCCATACCCCAAACCAACTCCTGAAACTATTCCAGCACCTGAACCCTTCCAATTCCCGTTCCCTTTCCAATACCTGTACCCAAACCAAAGTCCTGAACCCCTTCCAGCACCGGAACCCATCCATTTCCTGTACCCTTTCCAATACCCATACCCCAACCACCTCCTGAACCCATTCTAGCACCTGAAACCTTCCAATTCCTCATCCCTTTCAAATACATTTACTCATTGAAACTCCTGAAACACTTCCAGCTCCTGAAGACTTCGAGTTCGTGTACCCTTTCGAATACCCATACACCAAACAACTCCTGAACCCATTACAGCACGTAAAAACTTCCAATTCCCGTTCACTCTCCAATACCGGTACCCCTACCAAACGACTGAACCCCTTCGAGCACCTGAACCGTTCCATTTCCTTTACTCTTTCCAAT
>NW_007179038.1:0-674 GCF_000164805.1 Carlito syrichta
TGGCTCCTGAGCTCGGTCAGGGCTAGGCTCGGCTCCGCCTGGGTTCTCGTGGCCCAGCCAGTTGCGCGCGGGTTTCGGCTCTCCCGGGGGCTTAAACCTGTCCCCGACTCGCCGAGCAGCCATCTGACCCCTGGTATTTTGATATGACAGTGGAGTTGATCAGTGCACACCACACCAGTCACAGCAGAGGCCCAGGTGCTGCCAGAGAGCCACAGTTCCTCAAGGTCTCATCTAAGTTTATACATGATATAGGGGGCACGCTCCCCAGACGTGGCGCCTCTGGGCTGACGCGCCGCAGCCTCCAGCCCCTGACGGCAAGGCGCCTGCAGCCCCACGCCGCGCGCGCCCCTTCCCGGCCCGGAGCCCTCTCCTTGCGCGGCCCCGCCGGGCTGTCCCGTCGCGCCCCCCACCCTCGAACTCAAGCCACCGTGGAGGTCCGCCGCCCTGAAACGTTCACCGCGAGCGGCCCTGTGTCTCTCTCTCACCTGATAGTTGGGACCAAGACTGCAAACTGCTGAATAGACAGACTGTAAAACAGAGGGAAAAGTGAACAAAACCAGAAGACCCTCATAAGGAAGAACAGCTCATTGCAGAAGAGAAATAAAAGCAACCCCACCTTCCCTCAAAACAGAATTGAAGAGGGGGAGGGAAAGGGGTAAAGGGAGAAGATCTAC
>NW_007179039.1:0-991 GCF_000164805.1 Carlito syrichta
CTGACGCGCCGCAGCCTCCAGCCCCTGACGGCAAGGCGCCTGCAGCCCCACGCCGCGCGCGCCCCTTCCCGGCCCGGAGCCCTCTCCTTGCGCGGCCCCGCCGGGCTGTCCCGTCGCGCCCCCCACCCTCGAACTCAAGCCACCGTGGAGGTCCGCCGCCCTGAAACGTTCACCGCGAGCGGCCCTGTGTCTCTCTCTCACCTGATAGTTGGGACCAAGACTGCAAACTGCTGAATAGACAGACTGTAAAACAGAGGGAAAAGTGAACAAAACCAGAAGACCCTCATAAGGAAGAACAGCTCATTGCAGAAGAGAAATAAAAGCAACCCCACTTTCCCTCAAAAACAGAATTGAAGAGGGGGAGGGAAAGGGGTAAAGGGAGAAAAATCTACAGAAATGAAGAAAAACCAAAAGAAGAGTATGGGTCTCTCCCAGACGCCTGGGAGAGCAGACACTGAGAAAATTGACTTTGGAATACAAACAATGCAAAGTCCCCAGAATGAAGGGTCTCAAAAGGCAAATGCAGATATCAAAACAATAATGGAGAGACTAAAAAGAATTGAGGAGACACAAGAAGAAACTAGAAAGGAGCTGATATCTGAGATAACAGTAATAAAGAATACTGTGAATGAAATAAATAACAAATTGATAAGCATGGAAAGCAGAATTACCCATGCAGAAGAAAGAATCTCAGAGCTTGAGGACCAAAATATAGAAATAACCCAAACTCTTAAAAACACAGAAAATAAGCTAAAAAAGACAGAACAAAACCTTCAAGAGATGAGTGACTACCTCAAGAGGCCTAACCTAAGAATAATCGGACTCCCTGAGGTAGAAAGAGAAACAGAGACCACATTGGAACAAACTTTCCACGAGATCATTCAAGAAAATTTCCCTCATCTAATCAGTGATACAAAAATTCAAACACAAGAGATTCAGAGAACCCCCGCAAGACAACAAATGAGAAGACCAACTCCTAGACACATAATAG
>NW_007179040.1:0-451 GCF_000164805.1 Carlito syrichta
GACGATTGTTTAGCTCATTTTACTACCTGGACAGCTAGTTGTCGGACCAGTTACCTGAATAACTAGTTGGCCAGCATGTGAGCCATCAGTTGAACTTACTTAACTAGTCAGTGGGTGAGAGAGCCGACTGGACAGGTTAATTAACAATTCGGCCAGCGAGTGAGCCGACAGGTAAGCTGACTTAACAAGTCGGCCAGCAAGTGAGCCGACTGGTCAGTTGACTTAACTAATCTGCTAGTGAGTGAGCTGACTGTTCAGCTGAATTTAGTTGGCTGGTGAGTGAGCTGACTGGTTAGAAGACTTAGCTAGTCGGCCGGTGAGTGAGGAGACCACTGAGCTGAATTAATTAGTTGGCTGTCGAGTGAGCCAATGGGTGAGATGCCTTAACTAATTGGCCAGCCAGAGAGCCATTGGTGAGCTGACTTAACTAGTCGGCTGGTGAGCAAGCCGA
>NW_007179041.1:0-450 GCF_000164805.1 Carlito syrichta
GAAAAACAAATACACACACACACACACACACACACACACACACACACACACACACTAAACCCAAACAACAACAACAACAACAACAAAAAAAATTTAAAATATTTTTGGGTACATATCACCCTCTTGTGGCAGGATCTGTAATTGTCCTTTTTAGCAACTGGCAGGTAAGCCTGATTCCATCACCTGTGGGGCTATGGACTCATTCACAGTTACCCCAATACATGGCCCACTGGGAGAGGAAGGGGTGATGGGGGTGGGTGAGGCATCAGTCCGCCCCGCCTGCTCTTGTTAGGTCAGGGAGATCTTCTCCAGTGGGGAGATGCAGGATTGTCTTCTCTACAGGGGCTGGTGGCAGGCACCCCAGCTAACTAGGCTTATCCTTGAGTAGAGTTATCCTATGCAGTTGCTGTCCAGACTCCACCTGGTTTTGTCTCTCACAGTTATGCCCCA
>NW_007179042.1:0-412 GCF_000164805.1 Carlito syrichta
GGTTATGTTGAGGAGGCACATCTGAGGATGTCAAGGAGGAGCACCGTGGTCAAGACTAGGAGGTGGGCTGCATGGACGCTGAGAAGGTGCACTGTGAGAGTGACAAGTAAGTATGCTGCAGGGAAAATGAGAAGATGTGCAATGGGGACGCTGAGGAGGTATGCCGCAGGGATGCTGAGGAGGAGCCATGAGGACACTGAGGAGGAAAGGTGCACTGCCAGGATGCCGAGAAAGCACACCAAGAGGATGCTGTGGAAGCATGCCACCAGGATGCAGAAGAGGCATGTCAAGGAGGTGTACCGAGGAGACACCAAGGAGGAGCACCTCTGGGAGACTGAGAAGGTGTGCCATAGGAAGTCCAAGGAGTCACACCACCGGGAGGCCAAGTAGGCGCACCATGGGGATATCAAGG
>NW_007179043.1:0-439 GCF_000164805.1 Carlito syrichta
CCAAATTTAGTTGGCTGGCGAGTGAGGTGATTGGTCAGAAGAATTAAAAAGTAGGCCAGCAAGTGAACCACCAGTGAGCTGACTTAAATAATTGGCTGACAAGCGAGTCAATGGGTTAGCTGCCTTAACTAGTCGGCCAGTGAGCCAGAAAACAGGTGAGCTGAGTTAGCTAGTTGGCTGGTGGGCAAGGCGACTAGTTAGCTGTCCTGTTGGCTTGCGAGTGAGCCTACAAGATAGTTGACCTGTTGGCTGGCAAGTGAGCCAATTAATTTGTTGACCAGTTGGCAGGCAAGTGAGCCGACTAGTTACCTGACCTAATGGAAAATGAGTGAACCCACTAATTAGCTGACCAGCTAGCTGAACTGCTAGCCGATTAGTTAACAAAGTAACTAGCTGATTTTACTAGCTAGCTGACTAGCTAGCAGGCTATCTAGCTGAA
>NW_007179044.1:0-659 GCF_000164805.1 Carlito syrichta
ACTAGTTAGCTCGTGTAACTAGTTGGCTGTCTAGTTTGATGATCTAACTAGTCAGCCGGCTAGTCGGCCGACTATTTAGCTGGTCTAACTAGTCGGACGACCATTTAGTTAACCTAACTTGTCAGCTGCAAAGTTGGCCGACTTGTCTGGTGATTGGTTAGCTGACTTACTAGTTGGCCGTCTACTCGTCTGCCCAGATAGCTGATTTTACTAGTCGGCTGGTGAGTGAGCCGACTGGTCACCTGACTTAAGTAGTAAGCTGGCAAGTGTGCCGACTTAACTAGGTACCTAGCTAGTGATCTAACTGGTCAGCTAACTTACATATTCGGCCGGTGAGTAAGCTGACTGGTCAACTGACTTTAGTTAGCTGGCAAGTGAGCCGACTGGTCAGAAGACTTAACTAGTCGTCAGGTGAGTGAGCCAATGTGTGAGCCGACTTAACTATTAGGCCAACAATTAAGCCGAAAGGTGAGTTGCCTTAATTAGACGGCTGGCAATGAAGCCAACTGGTGAGAAGACTTAACTAGTCGACTGGCAAGCAATAAGTCTAGTTAACTAACCTGTCAGTCTGTGAGCGAGCCAACAAGTTAGTTCACCTGTTCTCTGGGAGCGAAACCATTAGTTTGCTGATCGGTTGGCAGGCAAGTGAGCTGACTAGT
>NW_007179045.1:0-1010 GCF_000164805.1 Carlito syrichta
TTAAGTCAGCTGTTACCTAGGAATCTAGCTATATAAGTCAGCTAGTATGTCAGCTATGTGACTTGTTAAGTGAGCTAGTAAGACAGCTGCTGAGCTAGGTATCTAGCTGGTTAAGTCAGCTAGTTAAATTAGCTTGCTAGCTAGTTATGTCAACAAGTTAAGTCAGCTGGCTATCCAGCTGCCTAGTTGGGTAACTAGCTAGTTACATCAGCTGGCTAGCAAGTTAGGTAGTTAGTTAAGTAGCCTAGTTAAGCCAGCTCAACAGACATCTGGTCATCTCAGTAGCTAGCTAGTTAAGTCAGCTGGCTAGCTAAGTACCTAGGCAGTTAAGTCAGTCTGCTAGCCAGTTGCCTAGCTAGTTAAGTAACTTAGTTAAGTCTGCTGGCTAGACAGTTGGCTGGCTAGGTAGGTTGATAGTTATGTCAGCAGTCTACAACACTGGCTAGCTAATTAAGTCACCTCGTTAAGTCAGTTGGCTATCCAGATGGCTAGCCAGTTAACTTGCTTATTAACTCAGCTGGCTTGACAGCTGGTTAGCTAGTTAAGTCACCTAGTTTTGTCAGCTGGCTAGCAAACAGGCTAACTATATAGGAAGCAATTTAATTCAGTTGACTAGCAAGCAGGCCAGCTATTTATGTCAGCTAGTTAAGTCAGTTGGCTAGCCAGTTGGTTAACTAAGTAGCAAACTAGTTATTTCAGTTGGCTATTCAGCTTGAAAGGTAATTAAGTCAGCTAGTTAAGTCAGCTGACTAGTCAGCTATCTAGTTATGTAGAGAGGTAGTTAAGTTAGCTAGCAAGCCAGCTGGCTAACTAGTTAAGTCAGCTAGTTGAGTCAGCTGGGTTGCCAGTTGGCTAACAGGTTGTCAACTAGTTAATTCAGCTGGCTTCCCAGTTGGCTAGCTAGGTAGCTAGCTAGTTAAGTCAGCTGCCTAGCCAACTGGCTAGCTGGATAGGTCAGCTAGTTAATTCAGTTGCCCAGCCAGCATTCTAGCTGCATAAGTCAGCTAGTT
>NW_007179046.1:0-431 GCF_000164805.1 Carlito syrichta
CTAGCTGGTTAGGTCAGCTAGTTAATTCAGTTGCCCAGCCAGCATTCTAGCTGCATAAGTAAGCTAGTTGTCAGCTGCACAGTCAGCTGGCTAGCTAGGTATTTACCTAGTTAAGTCAGTTAGTTGTCATCGGTCTAGCTAGGTAGCTAGCTAGTTAAGTCATTTAGTTAAGTCAGCTGTCTAGCCAGTAACAAAGCTGGGAAGCTAGCTAGTTAAATCAACTGACTAGCTAGATGGCTAGCTAGTTAAGTCACGCAGTTAAGTCAGTTCACTGCCAGCATGCTAGCTAGCTAGTTAGGTAGTTAATGCAGCTGGTAAGCCAGCAGACTATGTAGGTAGGTAGCTAGTTATGTGAGCTGGATAGCCATGAAGCTATCTTGTTATGTCACCTAGATAAGCCACCTGGCTATCCAGCTGTCTAGGTAAGTAGC
>NW_007179047.1:0-622 GCF_000164805.1 Carlito syrichta
CGCTGAGGCAGAAGGATCACCAGAGCCCAGGAGGTCGATGCTGGAGTAGCCGTGAGCATGCCACTGCACTCCAGCCTGGGTGATGGAGTGAGACTCCAACTCAAAAAACAAAAAACCAAAAAACCCTAAATTACTAGAGAAAGCCTAAATTGTTGCACTCAAATAACTGACCTACAAAAACTGTAGATAATAATAGATTTGTATTATTTTAGGCCATCAAGTTTGTGGTAATTTGTTATGCAGCAACAGAAAATGAATTCAATGTTTATGATATGTAAGACTAGTAGTACTTTACATGGAGTGAAGTACTCATACCACAAAGTACTCAGATGCTGGAAAATTATAACAAATAAAGCTCAAAAGATATTGATGAGCTTCCAATCCAATAATTACAAGTTTCGCCCACCTACTCATGCAAGAGAGTATTAAACTGCAATCAGAGTGGCAGAAAACAAGGAATCTAGGGCTTCCCTGAGAGAAAACAGCTATACTAAAAACCAAGTGCACCGAGGATAAATGAATGTGAGCGAAGGAATGAAAGGCACATAAAGTGGGGAGACTGCAAATAAATCAGAGAAAGCTAAGGAGTGGAAAGTGGAGAAAATCATCTGTCGGGAAACGG
>NW_007179048.1:0-777 GCF_000164805.1 Carlito syrichta
CATGAAACATTCAGCCTATTTTCATTCTTGCTAACTTTTTCACCTTTGACCTAAATTAAGCTTCCTGAGGCAATGAGACAACAACCTCTAATTAAGCCCAGAAGTAGACTGAATGCAGGTATTTATCCCTAAGCCTATTGATCTCTGTTGCCCAGCAAAGCATAGTTCTGGCAAGGGAACTCTAGAGCAGGATATGGCTTTGCTGGAGTACCACTATTATTTGTTCCCTGAATTGATACAAAGGTTCACACCATATTCTTTTATGCATGTCTCCAAGAGAGTTCCATCATACACGTTAGCGTTATCTCTTTAACTTCACTGCGAACACCTTAGGTTTGCTTTCATAGTCCTTCAAAGGTAACTTGTCAATATATTTTCTTTGAAAAAGTGTTCCATACAATAAATGAATGAAAAATTAATTAATAATTGGATTAAAGTAGAGTGTGGTGTAAGACTCAGTTGTTGATACTACAAACTATTTGAATGGGTGAATCCATCTTCAATCTGTGAATGATAAAAAAAACCAGGTTATTTTATTTTTTCTTACTGTACTTTACAAAAATGCTAATATCTGATTTGTCAAACTCTTACCCAGAGTTAAACAACACAGATAATGTGGAAACCTTTAACAGGTTTAGCATCAACATAATTTTTAGGTGATTTTGCCTCTCCCTGATGAATGAATATGTTACAATTGGCAACCCGTCTCTGAGACAGGAAGAAAGAAACTACGTTTTAACTTGCTTGTGGCTAAAAGTGCTTCCTTTTGTGAACCCC
>NW_007179049.1:0-476 GCF_000164805.1 Carlito syrichta
TAGTTAAGTCAGATGGCTAACCAGCTGGATAGCTGATTAAGTCAGCCAGTTAATTCAGCTAGTCAGGCAGCTGGCTAACTAGTTAAGTAAGCTACTTAAGTCAGCTGACTACCTAGGTAGCTAGATAGTTAAGTCAGCTAGTTAAGTCAGCTGGCAGTTCAGTCAGTTAGTTAAGAAAGCTGGTTAGCCAGCTGTCTAGCAGAATAACTAGCTAGTTAAGTCAGCAAACTAGCCAACTGGCTAGCTAGTTAAGTCACCTAGTTAATCAGATCACTGGCCAGAAAGTTTGCTATGTAGTTAAGTCATTAAGTCAGCCGACAAGCCAGCAGGTTATGTAGGTAAGTAGCTAGTTATGTCAGCTGGTGAGCCAACAGGCGTCTAGTTATGTCAGCTAGTTAAGTCAGTTGGCTATCCAGCTAACTAGGTAGCTAGTTAGTTTAGTCTGCTTGCTAGCCAGCTGGCTACTTCGTTAATTC
>NW_007179050.1:0-349 GCF_000164805.1 Carlito syrichta
GTAGCTAGTTATGTCAGCTGGTGAGCCATCAGGCGTCTAGTTATGTCAGCTAGTTAAGTCAGTTGGCTATCCAGCTAACTAGGTAGCTAGTTAGTTTAGTCTGCTGGCTAGCCAGCTGGCTACTTCGTTAATTCAGCTAGTTAAGTCAACTGCCTAGCCTGCTTGCTAGCTAGGTAGCTAGGCAATTATGTCAGCTGTCTAACCAGCTGGCTAGCTAGTTAAGTCAGCTATTTAAGTCAGCTGGCTAGCCAGTTGCTAGCTAGGTGACTAGCTAGTTATGTCAGCTGGCTAACCAGCTGGCTAGCTAGTTAAGTCACCTAGTTAAGTCAGCTGACTAGAAAGCTGGCTA
>NW_007179051.1:0-3336 GCF_000164805.1 Carlito syrichta
CTGGCTAGTTAAGTTGGCTTGCTATTTGACTGTCAAGCCAGTCAGCTGGCTATTTAAACCAGCTGGTTAGACATCTGGTCAGTCCACTAGCTAGCTAGCCAGCTGCATAGCCATCTAGCCAGCCAGGTATCTAGCTAGTTAAGCCAACTGGCTAGCCGTGTAGACAACCAGTTTACTAGGTCATTAAATCAGCTGGCTAGCCAGCTATCCAGCAATGTAGCTAGTCAGCTAGTTAAGTCATCTAGCTCGCCAGCTAGCTAGTTAAGTCCTTTAGCAAGTCAACTAATTATCCAGCTGACTAGTTAAGTCAGCTAGCTAGTCAGCTAGCTAGTTAATTCAGCTAGATAGTCAGATAGCTAGTTAGTCAAATAGTTAGGTCAACAAGCTAGCTTACTAGCCAGTTAGCTAGCTAGTTAAGACAGTTAGCTAGACTGCTTGCTATATGATACCTAACTAGGTAGCTACCTAGTTAAGTCAGCAAGTTAAGTCAGCTGGCTAACTAGTTAAATCACTCTCCAGCCGACTAGTTAAGTCAGCTGACCAGTCAATTCACTTGCTGGCTAAGTCAGGTAACCAGTCGGCTCACTCCCTGGCCAACTAGTTAAGTCAGCTCACCTGTTGGCTGACTCACCGGCGAACTACAACTACTTAAATCAGCAAACTGGTCAGCCAACAAGCCATCCAACTATTTAAGTCAGTTATCCAATCGGCCGACTAGTCGGCCAACTTGTCAGCTGACAAGTTAGGTCAGCTAACTAGTGGGCTGACTAGTTAGGTCAGCTAACTAGTCGGCCAACTTGTCGACCGGCTAGTTTGCTGAACAAATTAGCCCTCCAACTAGTTAACCAAGCTAACTTGTTGGTCAACTCGTCAGTCAACTAGTTAAACTAGCTAACTAGTCAGTCGACTAATCGGACATGTTAAGGCAGCTAACAAGTCCACCGAGTACTCAGTCAATGTGTTAAACCAGCTCACTAGTTGGCCAACTCATCAGTTAACAAGTTAAATCACCTAGGTTCGTAGCTAGGCAGTTAGGTCAGCCTGCTAGTTAGCTGGATAGCTAGATATGTCAGCTAGTTAAGTCAGCTGGCTATCCAGCTGTCTAACTAGGTAGCTAGTTAGTTTAGTCTGCTGGCTAGCCAGCTGGCTACTTCGTTAATTCAGCTAGTTAAGTCAACTGCCTAGCCTGCTTGCTAGCTAGGTAGCTAGGCAATTATGTCAGCTGTCTAACCAGCTGGCTAGCTAGTTAAGTCAGCTATTTAAGTCAGCTGGTTAGCCAGTTGCTAGCTAGGTGACTAGCTAGTTATGTCAGCTGGCTAACCAGTTGGCTAGCTAGTTAAGTCACCTAGTTAAGTCAGCTGACTTGAAAGCTGGCTAGCTAGGCAGCTTCTAGGTAAGTCAGCTAGCTAAATATCTGGCAAGCTAGATAAGTCACCTAGGTAATTCAACAGGATAGCCAGCTGGATAAATATGTAGCAAGCTAGTTAATTCTACTGGCTAGAAAGTAGGCCAGCTAATTAATACAGCTAGCTAAATCAGCTGGCTAGCCAGACAGCTAGCTTGGTAGTGACCTAGTCAAGTCAGTTGGCCAGCCAGCTGGCTAGCTAATTAAGTCAGCTAGTTAAGTCAACTGGATATCCAGGTGTCTAGAGTGTTAGAGAGGCAATTAAGTCAGCTGGCTAGCTAGCTGGATAACTAATTAAGCCAGCTTGTTTAGTCACGTGGTTGACCAGCTGCATAGCTCATTAATCAACTAGTTAAGTCAGCTGGCTAACTAGCTGGCTAACCATTTATGTCACCACGTTAAGTCAGTTGTCTAGTCAGCTTACTAGCTTGTTAAAACACCAGTTAAATCAGATGACTAGTCAGCTGTCTAGCTAGTTATTTCAGCTAGTATTGTCAGCTGGGTATCAAGGTAGCTACTTAGATTAGTAAGCTAATTATGTCAGTTAACTAGCTAGATAAGTCAGCTAGTTAAGTCAGCTAGCCAGCTAGATAGCTAGCTAGGTATCTAGCTAGTTATTTCAGCTAGTAAAATCAGCTGGATAGCTATGTAGCTAGCTAGTAAAGTCAACTAGCCATCCAGCTGACTAGGTAGGTAGCTAGACATTTAAGTCACCTAGCTAGCCAGCTGGCTAGCTGGCTAAGTCAGTTGGTTAAGTCAGCTGGCTGGCCAGCTGGCTAGGTAGGTAGCTAGCTAGTTATGTCAGCTCTCTAGCCAGTTTGCTAGCTTTTTAAATCAGCTAGGTAAATCAGCTGGCTAGCCGGCTGTCTATATACATATCTAGCTAGTTAAGTCAGCTGGCTATCCTGCTGGCTAGTTATTTAAGTCTGCCAGTTAAGTCAGCTGGCTAGCTCGATAGCCAGCTAGTTGAGTCAGCTGGCTAGCTAGTTAGCCAGCTAGTTTTGTCAGCTGGCTATTTCGTATGCCAGATTGTATAGTCTGCCGGCTAGATTGTTAGCCAGCTGCTTGAGGTAGCAGGGTAGTTCATTAGTCAGCTAGTTGAGTCAGCTGGCTAGTTTGTTAGCCAGCTAGTTGATACACCTGCCTAATTCTTTAGCCACATAGTTGAGTCAGCTGGCTAGCTCGTTAGCCAGATATTTGGGTCATCTTGCTAGCTCATTAACCAACTAGTTGTGTCACCTGTCTAGTTCCTTAGTCAACTAGTTGGGTCTGCTGGCTAACTCGTTAGCAAACTAGTTGAGTCAGATGTCCCGCTTCTTAGCCAACTAGTTGGGTCTGCTGGCTAACTCGTTAGCAAGCCAGTTAAGTTGACTGGCTACCTCATTAGCCAACTAGTTAATTCAGTTGGCTAACTTGTTAGCCAACTAGTTAAGTCTGCTTGCAGCCTCGTTAGCCAACTAGTTAAATCAGATAGCTAACTTGTAAGCCAACTTGTTAAGACTGGCTGGCAACCTCCGTTAGCCAACTAGTTAAGTCAGATGGCTAACTCGTTAAGCAACTAGTTAAGTCAACTGGCTAACACGTTAGCAAACTAGTTAAGTCACCTGGCTAACTCGTTCACCAACTAATCAAGTCAGCAAGTTGACTCATTCACCAACTAGTTATTACAGCTAGATAACTTTTTAGCCAACTAGTTAAGTCAGCTAGCTAACTTGATACCTATCTAGTTAAATAAGCTAGCTAAGTCAGCTGGCTAACTCGTTAGCTAGCTATTTAAGTCAGTTAGCTATTTCAGCTATCTAACTTGTTAGCTAACTAGTTAAGTCAGCTAGTGAAGTCAGTTTGATAACTAGTTATCAATCTAGTTAAGGCATCTAGTGAAATCAACTAGATAACTGGGTTTGCTAGGTAGTTAAATAAACTAATTAATT
>NW_007179052.1:0-413 GCF_000164805.1 Carlito syrichta
CGGCCTGAGGCTGCGGTGGCCGGGAGTGAGTCATCACCATCCAGCCTGGTTGAAGAAGTGAGACTCCTACTAAAAGAAAAAAAAGGAAAAAAAAGAAGAGCATCCATTTGTGTATGCAATTGGGATCATCATGATCAGCCAGGGATCATTTGGGAAGGAGGACCCAACCTTGGGCCTAGAGCTCCTGAAAGATGGTGGATCAGCAGAAAATCAGGCTGAGGCTTTGGGAAGACAAAGCAGGGGACCGCTGGAGCCCGGGGGTTTGAGACCAACCTGAGCCACGTAGAAAGACCTTGTCACTCCCTGGAACACAAACACTGAAGTCCATGGTACCACCCATGGTCCCGGCTACACAGGATGTGGTGACCTCTGTTCCAGGGTGTTCCTTTATGTCTCCCCTGCCAAAAAACGTG
>NW_007179053.1:0-5982 GCF_000164805.1 Carlito syrichta
GCTCGCTGGAGCCTGGCAGACCTAGGTGGTGCTGGCTGGGAGCAAGCCACCACCCTCCAGCCTGGGCAATGAAGTGAGACTTCAACTGAACGAAAAAAAGGAAAAAATGAAAAAAAAGAAGAGCATCCATTTGTTTGTGTAGTGGGGATCATCATGAACAGACAGAGATCATTTGGGGAGGAGACCCCAGTCTTGGGCTTCGAATTCCCAAAAGATGATAGATAAGCAGACAATCGACCTGTGACTTTGAGAGGCCAAGGTGGTGGACTGCCTGAACCAGGAGTACAAGACCAGCTTGTGCCATGTAGTGAGACCTCATTCCTCCCTGGAAAACAAACACTGGAGTCGCACGTAGTGGCATCCACGGTCCCGGCTACATGGGATGTGGTGGCCTCCATTCCAGGGCATTCCTTTCTGTTGTCCCCACTGACAGAATGTGCCAGTCCAGGGCTTGCATCGTGACTCATGGCCATCAGCCCCACACCCTGGGAGACAGAGGTGGGAGGCTGCCTGAGCCAAGGGTTTGAGACAAGTCCAGGTGACATGGCCAGACCTCATCTTGGCATTAGGTCCCCAAAATCAAGTCAGTCGTGGTGACTCCCAGAGTCCTGGCTGCTCAGGGGCCAATACGGGAGATTTGCCTGAGTCCCGCAGGTCAAGGCCCTTGGAGCCAAATATGTGCCGCCGAGCCCCAGTCAGTCTGATGGAGACTCAGAGACAAAAAAGACATCTCCCATGTGCATCACAATGGGCAACCACGGCTCCCCAGGGAAAGGTCCATGTGGGCAGGTGATGATGGAGGGATTGGGAGAGAAAGGGGCCCTCCCTCCACCCAAAGGTCACAGACAGGGCGATTGGAACCTGGACTGACTATAGTGTTGCCTATCCACCTTGATTGCTCTGTGCCCGGCAGCCACCCTAGCACAAGATCGTCTATTCCATGAGATCACACACGTCTTGCTGTGGGGCACAAGTGTGGAGGTTTAGGCAGGCCTTCTGGGGCGCATGGCCAAAGGCACAGGCCCTACATGCCCAGTGCCACTTAAGAAACTTCCCCTGAACAATAGACTGGAAAGTGCCCTTTCCTCTCCCATCCCTAAGGGTGACTCCTCACACTGGGTGTCAGGGGTCGTGGTGGTAGTGGTGCTGGTGAATATCATTATTTGGAGTCAGAATCCTACTCAATCACCCAGGCCAGAGAGTAGGGACACACTAACAGCCACCACAAACTCCACCTGCGATCCTAAGGCGATCTTCCTGCCTTGGTTCACTGAGTGGCTTGAACCACAGGCCTGCACCATCACGCCTGGCTAATCTTTGGATTTATTTTTTATGACCGAGACGAGGTCTTGCCTGCCTGTGTCCCAGGATGATGTCGAACATGCAGTCTCAGGCCATACACTCACCTGGGCCTACTAAGGGCTGGGGTGCCGTTCTGAGCCCCTGAGCCCAGTGTGTGCTTTGGATGGTGTTGCTGGTTGATATTGTTATTTGGAATTGGAGTCCCGCTCTGTCGCCCAGCCCAGAGCACAGGGTCCCTTCCTCAGTCTCTGTGGCCTCCACTGACTGTGCTCTGGCGATCTTTCTGCCATGGCCTCCAGAGTGGCTGGAATGAGAGGCATGCACCACCATGCTCGACTCATTTCTTTGGCTTCTTGTGGAGATGAGGTCTCACCAAGGTGCCCGGGCTGGTCTCGAACCCGTGGACTCAGGCCATCCTCTCATCTCGGCATCAGAGAGCACTGGGATAACAGACGTGAACCCCTGTGCCCGGCCTCCACACCTCTGTCGGTGCCCCACCAGGATGCCCACTCCCTTCTGATGACCCGGGACATCAGAGAGTGCAGCTGGAGTCCCCCACAAAACCCTCCCCAGGAGGAGCACTTAGTACAGGGGCGTGTCTCCACCAGGGCACCACCCCTCCACACTACTTGTTTCCCAGGGTCAACCCACTCGCTCCTCCCAAGGACTGCCTCAGGCAAAGGGAGGGCCTGACTCTCAAGCCTTCTGGGGGGCGGTCAGGCAACTCACACCTGTCTCCTTGGCACTCAGGCAGACCGAGACGGGAAGATGGCTGGAGACTGGGAACTCGAGACTAGGCTGGACAACTTAGGAAGCTCCCACCATGACCCCAAGCAAACCCAAAAAACCTTAGGTGAGGACAGGCCTCTGCAGGAGGATCATCTCTGGACCAGAATTCAAGACCAGACAGGAAGACCAGGATATCAGACAATGGAAAACCTGTGATCCCAGCACTGTGGGAGGCCTAGGTTCAGAGGATGGCCTGAGTTGGGTGGCTTGAGAGCAGCCTGGGCAACCTAGTTAGGAAGGAAAAGAAAGAAGGAAAGAAAGAAAAAAGAAAGAAAGAAAGAAAGAAAGAAAGAAATCCATTCTCCTACAAACCTTCTGCCCTCAGTCCTTCACCCCCTCATGTGAGAGTTCCCCAAGTCCAACACCTTCCAGGCCCAACCCCCCCAATGGCTGCCCCCTCTTTGGTGCATGAGTTCCCGAGGCTCCCTGGCCCAGTTTCTGCCAGCCTTCCTCTCCATGGATATAAATGTGCCCCAGGCAGATTGAACCTCCCACTCAGCAATGAGGACTTACACCAAAAAATGCCAGGGACACATCCCTCACCTGGTGACATTTCTTTCCCCCAATCCCATTTTTCCTGGTTCTAAATCCATTCACCCTGTGAACACACTATGTGCAGTTGAGAATCTGTGTACGATTCTGTTGTTTTTGGAGACAGGGTCTGGCTCTGTGGCCCAGGCTGGGGCCCTGGGACATGGCAGTTGTTCACCACCTTCCTCAAAATTGTGGGCTGCGAGCCATGCTCGGTGGCTCAGCCTGTAATCCCGTTCCTTTTGGAGACTGAGGTGAGTGGATTGCCTGAGGCCACGAGTTCGAGACCCACCTGGGCAGCGAGACCTCATCTCTACAATAAATAAAAAAAGCAGCCGGGTATGGTAGCATGCGCCTGTAATTCCAGCTACTCGGAGGGCTGAGGCCGGAGGATCACTGGAGCCCAGCAGGTTGAGGCTGCGATGGACGGGAGCAGCCTCTGCACTCCAGTCTGGGCGACAGAGTGAGACTCCGACTCAAAAAAAATATTGTGGGCTGCAGCAATCCTCCAGCCTCAGTCTCTGGTATGGTTGAGATGAAGGGCACCTCGATCACAGGCACCATGTTTGGATGGCTGTGGAGATGGGGTCTCCCTGCATGGTCTAGGCTGGCCTTGGTCTCCTGCATTCCAGACAAACTCCCCTCTTGGCATCCCAGAGTGCTGGGATTCCAGGCATGGACCTCAGCACCAGTTCTTCTGGTTCGTTTTCAATGAAGGATCAAGGTCGGGCTCAGGGGCTCAGCCTCATCATCCCAGCATTTTGGGAGGCTGAGGCCAATGGCTGACTCTAACCAATGGTCAGAGACCCACCTGGACAACTTGGCAAGACCTCATGTCTCCCCTCCATCCCAAATGAGCTTGGCATGGTGTCATTCCCCTGTCTTTCAAACTCCTCAGGAGGTCGGGAAAAAGATTGCTGGAGCCTGGCGGGTAGAGGCTGTGGTGGCCGGGAGCGATCAACCACCCTACAGCCTGGGCGATGGAGTGAGACTCTGACTCAAAGAAAAAAAGGAAAAAAGGAAAAAAAAGAAGAGCATCCATTTGTGTGTGTAGTAGGGATCATTGTGAACAGACAGAGATCATTTTGGAAGGAGGCCCCAGCCTTGGCCCTAGAATTCCTGAATGATGGAAGATATGCAGAAAATTGGGCTGTGGCTTTGGGAGGTGAAGGCAGTGGACCACTGGAGCCCAGGAGTTTGAGACCAGTCTGGGCCATGTAGCAAGACCTCATCGCTCCCGGAAACATACACACAGGAGTCACATGTGGTAGTACCCAGGGTCCTGGACACAGGATGTGGTCGCCTTCATCCAGGGGCGTTCCTTTGCATTGCCCCCTCTGACAGAATGAGTGAGTCCAAGCTGGGCACCATGGCACACAGCCCTCAGCCCTGCGCCCTGGGAGGCACCCTGGGATGTGCCCAGTGGCACCCTTTGAAACCTCCCACAAGCGATAGGTAGGATAGTGCCTTTTCCTCTCCCATCTCTGAACGTGACTCTTTGTGCTGGGTGTCAGGGGTGGTGGTGTGGGCGATGGAGGTAAGACCAGGGGTTGGGGACCAGCTCGAGCAATGTGAAAAGACATTGTCTAGGTGAAAGGTCTTCAAAATCGAGTCAGGCATGGTGACCCCGGACTCCCGGCTACTCGGGGCCCAAGACAAGAAGACCACCTGAGCTCCGCAGTTCGAGGCCCTGGGAGCCACGATCATGCCAATGCACCCCAGCCTGGCCAACAGAGATTCAGGTGACAAAAATGACGCCTCCCAGGTGCTTCAGGATGGGTGGCCACGGCTCCCCAGTGAAAGGTCCGTGTGGGTGGGGACAATGGTGTGATCAGGAGAGGAAGGGGCCCATCACCCGCCCAAAGGTGGCAGACCAGGCAACTGGAACCTGGGCTGGCTGTGGCATTCCCCACCACTTTGATCGCTCTGTGCCCAACAGCTGGCATAAATCTGAACCGTCTCTTCCATAAGCCCACACTTGTGTTTTCCGTGGGGAATCAATGTGGAGGGTGAAGGCAGACCTTGTGGGACGCGTGATCAAATCCGTGTGTTTTCCGTGGGGAACCAATGTAGAGGGTGGAGGCAGGCCTTGTGGGATGGACGTGCCCGGTGGCAACCTTTTAAACCTCCCACAAGCAACAGGTAGGATAGTGAATTTTCCTCTCCCATCGCTGAGCATGACTCCTTGTGCTGGGTGTCAGGGTGGTGGTGTGGGCAATGGTGGTGATTATTATTATTTGAAGTCAGAATCCTGCTTTGTCACCCAGGCCTGAGTGCAGGGTCATGCTCAAGGATACCGAGGACTCTACTTGCCGGGCTCAGGCGATCCACCTTAGCCCCCAAGTGACTGGAAACACAGGCCTGTGCCACCACGCCTGGCTAATGTTTGGATTTATTTTTCATGACTGAGACGAGGTCTCACCCAGTGTCCTGGGCTGGTCTTGAACCCACAGGCTCAGGCCATCCACTCGTTTTGGCCTCTGAAGGACTGGGATGCCAGGCTGAGTCCCTGAGCCTGGCCTGTGGTTGTGGTGGTGGTGGTTGGTATTAATATTCTGAATCAGAGTCCCGCTCTGTAGCCCAGGCTGGAGCACAGGAGCCCACTCTCAGCCACTGTGGCCTCTAACAACTGGGTTCCAGCGATCCTCCTGCCACGACCTCCAGAGTGGCTCAAATGACAGGTATGTGCCACCTCGCTCAGCTCATTTTTTTGACTTCTTGAAGAGACAAGGTCTCGCCAAGGTACCCAGCCTGGTCTCGAACCATGGGGCTGAGGCCAACCTTTCTCCTCAGCATCCCAAAGCGCTGGGCTGACAGGCATGAAAGCCCATGCCAGGCCTTCACACTGCTCTCGGGGCCCCACTGTGAGGCGGGCTCCCTTCAGACAACCTGGTACCCTGGAGATGGCGGCCAGAGTCACAGGCCAATCCCACCCCAGGGGAGGGCCTGGCACAGGGTCATGTCTCCCCCAGAGCACCCACACCTCCACCCACCTCGATCCCCAGTGTGGACCTGCTGGCTCTTCTCAGTGTCCACCTCAAGGAAAGGGAGTGTGTGACTCTCAAACTGTCTGGGGGTGCTGGTCGGGAGACTCACACTTGTCTTCTCGGCACTCAGGGAGCACAAGATGGGAAGATGGCTGGAGACCAGGAGCTGAGACCAGGCTGGACACCATAACAAGCCCCCACCTTGACCCCAAGCTAAACCCAGGAAACCTTGGGTGAGAGCAGGCATTGTCGAGAGGATCATCCCCGGCCCAGAGTTCAAGAGCAGGCACAAATACCAGGATGTCGACCAAATGGAAAGCCTGTGATCATAGCATTTTGGAGCCCATGCTGAGAGTATCGTCTGTGTTGTGTG